>NC_069499.1:1264850730-1265150730 GCF_027579735.1 Bombina bombina | reverse complement strand
ATTTATATAGCACTTTTCTCCCTGTGAGACTCAAAGCACTTTACAAATATACCAACATAAGACATAAAAGTTAGGAGTTTCTGAAGGTCAGATAAGCGGACTGAATGCCTGATGGAAGAGGTGGGTCTTTAGCTTTTTTTTAAAAGTCTGTAAGGATGGTGCTTCTCTGATTGCGCACGGTAAAGAGTTCCAGAAAGTAGGGGCAGCGCGGCCGAATGCTCTGGAGCCTGAGTTTGTCCTTATTCTTGGCACTGAGAGGAGGGATGTGTTGGCTGACCTAAGTGAACGGGATGGGATGTAGGGTGTCAGGAGCTCTTTCAGGTACTGTGGGCCTTGGTTGTTTAAGGCTTTGAAGGTCAGCAGGCCAATTTTAAAATATGTTTGCCATTCAATTGGAAGCCAATGCAGGGAGTGGAGAACAGGTGTTATGTGGCAGGAGCGAGTTTAAATAATCCTAAAATAAAACAAAAAGATCAAATGATAGAGCTCTTAAGAGATGCAAGAAAAATAAATCTAATAACCCAAAATGAATATCAATTTTTACTAATAGACTATCGAAAAACTCTAGTCTTTTATTTTCTGCCAAAAGTGCATAAAAGCATAACTAACCCCCCAGGTTGCCCAATTATTTCTGGGATTAATTCTGTAAACTCAAATATGTCACGTTATGTGGACATCTTTTTGCAGGAATACGTGAAATCACTTCCTGCATATCTTAAAGATTCAACAGAATTAATAAAATTACTAAATAATATAATAATAATAATAATAATAATTTGCGATTTATATAGCACTTTTCTCCCTGTGAGACTCAAAGCACTTTACAAATATACCAACATAAGACATAAAAGTTAGGAGTTTCTGAAGGTCAGATAAGCAGACTGAATGCCTGATGGAAGAGGTGGGTCTTTAGCTTTTTTTTTAAAGTCTGTAAGGACGGTGCTTCTCTGATTGCACACGGGAAAAGAGTTCCAGAAAGTAGGGGCAGCATGGCTGAATGCTCTGGAGCCTGAGTTTGTCCTTATTCTTGGCACTGAGAGGAGGGATGTGTTGGCTGACCTAAGTGAACGGGATGGGATGTAGGGTGTCAGGAGCTCTTTCAGGTACTGTGGGCCTTGGTTGTTTAAGGCTTTGAAGGTCAGCAGGCCAATTTTAAAATATGTTTGCCATTCAATTGGAAGCCAATGCAGGGAGTGGAGAACAGGTGTTATGTGGCAGGAGCGAGTTTGATTGGTGAATAGTCTGGCTGCTGCATTTTGTACTGTCTGAAGGCGATGGAGTTCTTTTTTTTGGGAGGCCCAAGTAAAGTGCATTGCAGTAATCTAGCCTAGAGGATACAAATGCATGGATTAATGTTGGCATATCATCCGGTGGAATTAAGGGTTGTATCCTGGCTATGTTTTTCAGATGAAAGTAGGCAGATTTTATTACAGAGGAAATCTGCTGTTTAAAAGATAGTCCAGCATCAATCAGCACTCCGAGGTTTCGTACCTTTGCCCGGGGTCCCCTCACCAAGAGTAACTCTGTTTTGTCCGGGTTCACTTTGAGACAGCTAGCATTCATCCATTCTATGAGGTCTGTTAAGCAATTGTTTATGCGGCATGCTGGGTCTGTAGTATCTGGAGCAAAGGAGAAGTAGAGTTGTGTGTCATCAGCGTAACAATGATACCTTAGGCCATGTCGGTTAATGATGTCCCTCAGTGGTAGTAAATAAATTGTGAATAGCATGGGAGACAGGATAGGTCCTTGTGGAACTCTGCAGGCCAGTTCTGTTGGTGCTGATGAGCTTGATCCTGATATTACTCTCTATGATCTACCAGCGAGGAAAGATTTAAACCAGTTAAGGACTGTGCCTCCTAGACCACAGATGTACTGCAAGCGCTCTATTAGAATCCTATGGTCAATGGTGTCAAATGCAGCTGAGTGATCCAGGAGGATTAGAATGGAGTAATCACCTTTGTCTCTTGCCATGAGGAGATCATTTAGCACTCGGACTAGCACTGTTTCAGTGCTGTGGCGGCATCTGAAGCCTGACTGGAAAGGATCGAATATGTTTAGGCGTGATAGATGGGCTTCCAGTTGAGTTGCCACTACTTTTTCAATTACTTTACCCAGAAATGGGAGGTTGGATACTGGTCTGTAATTAGTCATGCAGTCTGGGTCTAATAAAGGTTTCTTTAGGAGTGATAAAACAAGAGAAACAATAGGAGTCTCTATAGAAGTGCGCAAATGATCAGAAACAGGTGTAGGTGACGGATTCAGTGGCGGCAATCCAGGCAGCTCTCTTAGAATGTTGTGGATGAAAATCGGGAACCTGTGGAAGACAGATAGAAGAGGCGCCTCATGGGACAAGTATCGTCTTGTACGACATAGGAGAGCAGTGACAGCAAACCCCCCCCACACAGAGTGTTACTCACAAGAGCGGCGGTACACCAAGTACCCAGACAAGCAGGACGGAACCAAAAGTCGCCCATCAGACAAGCGCAAGCTCGACACGCTACAGCAGACGTCACTCGGCAGACAGCGTCAAAGTCGACCCAGCAGGGGAGCCAATCAGGTGGATGGAAACTCGGCACAGCAAACCTCCACAGAGGAATCAGGAACAGGACCAAAGTTGCACTCACAATTTCCTCAGCTCACCAGAGTAAGTTATGTGTATAAAAAGTTATACTTCAGCTTCTGTCCAGCTGCAGGTAAAAAGAAAAAATATGAAGAAATGAACAGCAGCTAATCAGCATCAGCAGTGCTGAGTTCATGAAAGGGGATGAAGAACTATCACTGCTGTTTTTAGAAGATCTCAATAATAATCCGCTAGGCCTAAATTTCAATTACGAATACAGTACAACAAAATTGAATTTTCTGGACTTGGAGATAATAAATGAGAATAATAGAATTAAAACAAGAAACTATTTAAAAGAATTGATTCAAACAACTATATTCACGCACAAAGTTGCCACCTGAATAGGTGGAAGAAAAATATACCAAAAGGACAATTTATGCAGATTAAAAAAAACTGTACTGATTTAAAAGACTATACAACCCAAGCCAAGATTCTAGAAGAAAGATTTGTAGAAAGAGGTTATAATGGAGAAGAAATTAATAAAGTTAAAGAAGATATAGGATTAATAGCACAAAAAGATCTTCTACAAAAGAGAAGAGATCAAAGTAAGATAAATAAAGAAAAACTCTTTGTTCTATTTACAGGTATAACAACATATAATGAACAACATAACAATATTAATAAAATATTTTATAAACACTGGAATATTCTAAAAATGGACCCAATTCTAGGAAACAATATAGATGATAAACCACAAGTCATTTTTAGAAAAGCTAAAAATTTAAAGAATGTCCTGTGTCTTAGTGAATTCAAAACACAAGGAAAGATACAAACAGACTTAGAAAAAAGGAAAACTATGTGGATTTTATCCATGTTACCTATGTAGTGCTTATAAATACAGTTCAAGAACAAAAACAGTTACATCAACCACTACTCAAAAAGAATTAAAAATTAAACAGACTATTAAATGTAGAGATAAAGGAGTAATCTATCTGATCCAATGTCCATGTTTCAAACAGTATTTAGGACAAACAAGTAGACCCCTGAAAGATTGTATATGTGAACGCCTTAGCAACATAAAAAAGGGCTTTGAATGACATTTGCTCTCCAAGCATTTCAAAGATAAACATAACCAAAATTCAAAAGGCCTAAAATATTGGGGTATTAAACAGATTAAGAAGAATTGGAGGGGTGGACATTATGAACAAGAATTATTGTACTATGAAGCAGAATTAATATATAATTTTAAAACCCTGCATCCTCAAGGTTTAAATGCAGAATTAGATCTTAACCCTTTTATTAACAGAAGATAACGGACCATTTATTAAATAAGATGTTTTATACAAATAAATAGTGATCATAATAATTGTTTTCAAAAATGAAACATAATAGAAAATAAAAAAAATGTTCTTTTAAAAAATGGAAAGAGATTTTTTTTCAAAAGTAAAAAAACTTTTTTGAAAATAAAATAAAAATGAAAGATATGTGTTTAAACATCTGAAATAAGTAATGGGTAATAAGTTGATTTATAGAATGTTTTATCAAAACCGCTAATAGAATGTATTTCACATCTAAAGCAGTAATTGAAATAATGTCCCTTTAAGAAGAAATATTCTTTAAGTAACTAACAGGAAGCTCCTCAAATTTGGATTATAAATAGGTGTATACTACTCCCAACATACATCTTGAGAAAGGCTTTTTATAAGCTGAAACACGTTGATGATGATGTTGTGAGCTGACAAGAAGAACTCTGAGGAACAGACCAGGTTTTATTGAGCAAATCACTAAGGCAAAAAAAGTTCTTTGCAAGGACAGATCTTAACGCCTTCTCAGGATAACCTAACGTCTGTAAATCCATTAACGGAGTGGATACGCAAAGGAATACTACCCCTGAACACAGGGTTGCTGCATATATATATATATATATATAACTACTTGGTAATTTGACTACCTTCAGTGAGGAAAATAACCGTAAGAGATGAGGTTACTGCATTACAGAAGACAACTCTAATCCCACTTTCTCCGATGCGGAAAATAACCCCAAGAGAAGGAGCCAGTGTATAAATAGAAGAATAGGTGGCCCTGGTAATTTCGGTGAGAAAGTGAGAAAAAAAGTTTGTTCTGTTTTTAGTATTCAAGAAAAGGTCAAAAATCGTCTACATAGCTGCCGAATATAGTAAAGACACAGAGGATCAAGGTAACCTTTTCTTGCAACACCTGTGGAAACAAAGGAGTCTACAGACATTTCAAGTATTTTGCTACATTGTTTGTTTGGTAATTAGGATCCACAATAACCGTTACAATTTGAATAACGAGTGAGTGGAATCCCATTGGTTCATAATAGATCATATGACCAAAATACATCCACAGAAGGCGCAAAAACCAGGAAGAAAAATCACGATAAGTGTACCTATATGCAATAAGAAAAGCAAGATCTTTTAAGTGTTGATATACCTATATGTTTAGTAAGTGCGGATAAATTGTATCCAATTAACATTGTATTTTCTACATGGTACCATAGTCTATGAGTTCAATACTATCATATGAATATATAGGAAGACTAGGTTGTACACATATTCTCATACTATTAACATACCATTATCACAAGTGTTGTTTAGCAATATCATCTAATTGTTTGGATTTTTAAAGTATATTGTGTTTTTATAGATTTTATTTTTTCAGTGCACACTTAGGAAATAACACAGATATCTTTTATATGTATAATTGTTTTTATAAATAAAATATTGTCTTAAGCTTAATAGCGCTTCTCTTAATATTTGATTTATTATTAATTTAGCACTGCTATTTACAGGAGCAGTATAAGAGAAGTTTGACACAATTTATTCCATTCTTAATACTGCTGTTTGAAGATATAGACCCTTGGGTTCTGGAGGTCATATGCCAGGGTTACAGGATAGGTTTCAAGTTTTATCCGCCTAGAGGCAGATTCCTCCTGTCAAACATATCTTCAAGACCAGAAAAGAGAGACGCCTTCCTGGGGTGTGTGAGGGATCTCTCATCTCTCGGAGTCTCATCCCAGTCCCTCCGGCAGAAAGAGGCCTGGGGTATTATTCAAACCTTTTCGTGGTCCCAAAGAAGGAGAGCACGTTCCGTCCAATTCTGGAACTAAAGGCCCTAAACAAATTTTTATCAGTTCTGTTGTTCAAGATGGAGACGATCAGGTCAATTTTACCCCTGGTTCAAGAGGGGCAATTCATGACGACTATAGACCTGAAGGACGCTTACCTTCACGTTCCAATCCACAAGGATCACTTCAGGTTTCTAAGATTCCTCTTCCTGGACCAAGAGTCTTCACAAAGGTTCTGGGAGCTCTTCTCGCAGTAGCGAGAGCCAGAGGAATAGCAGTTGCACCTTATCTGGATGATATCCTGGTCCAGGCTCCGTCCTACAGTCTTGCGGAGGATCACTTGAGAGCTCTTCTCCTTCGGCCCCACGGGTGGAAGATAAACGAAGGAAAGAGTTAATTGGTCCCCAGCAACAGGGTGGAATTCCTGGGTACGATAATAGATTCATCAGTCATGAAGATATTTGTGACAGATCAGAGATGCTACAAGCTTGCGTCCAACTGTCTAGCTCTTCAGACATCCTCCGGGACATCTGTGGCCAGGTGTATGGAGGTGATCAGGCTCATGGTATCCAGCATAGATGTCATTCCATTTGCCAGGTTCCATCTCAGACCTCTTCAGTTGTGCATGTTGAGACAATGGAATGGCGATCATTCAGATATGTCCCAACAGATAACTCTAAACAGACTGGTGTGGGAGTCCCTATCTTGGTGGACCCGACCATGGCAGTTGTCTCAGGGGACATCCTTTTTGAGACTATCCTGGGAGATTGTGACCACGGATGCAAGTCTATCAGGATGGGGAGCTTTTTGGGGTGCCAGAAGGGCACAGGGCAGATGGACTCGAGAAGAATCGAGTCTACCGATAATGTTTTGGAACTTTGAGGGATATTCAATGCTCTGAGGGCTTGGCCCCTGCTGGGGTCATCCTGATTCATCAGATTCCAATCGGACAACATTACCTCAGTGACTTACATAAACCATCAGGGGGGGGGGGGCGAGAAGCTCCCTAGCCATGAGGGAAGTATATCAGATTCTGGAGTGGACGGAGACTTACAATTGTTCGCTCTCAGCAATCCACATTTCGGGTGTGGACAACTGGGAAGCGAATTTTCTGGAGCAGACAGACGTTTCATCTAGGGGAATGGTCCCTCCATCCCAAGATATTTGCAGAAATCTGCAGCAGATAGGGGACACTGGAGATAGATATCATGGCATCCAGACTCAATTGCAAGCTACCCAGATACAGGTCATGATCCAGGGATCCCCAGGCGAAACTGATAGATGCCTTGGCGGTACCCTGGGACTTCAACCTAATTTACATATTTCCACCATTACCTCTTCTACCTTGGGTAGTGGCCCGCATCAAGCAGGAGCAAGCTTTGGCTATTCTGATTGCTCCGTCGTGGCCGCGGAGGATGTGGCTTGCGGATCTGGTGGCGATGTCTGCCAGTACCCAGTTTGCCATAAAATATGGTATTTTTATAAAATTATTAAATATTTTCTGTAGTGTAGCTGCCCCCCTCAATATAAACCCCCCACCCCCTACCAGATCCCTTAACTAAAAATTCCCACCCTCCTCAGTCCTCTCTTCCACCTTATCTAATAAATTAATTGTGCCATAATGTAGCGTTCCCACCCGCCCCCGTGCTCACACCCCTGCACACGGGCGCCCGTGAGTGCCTCCGGTGGCCCTGCACGCAATCCCGGCCCCTTCTGACTATATATATAAAGAGAAAGAAGCAAATTAGATAATAGAAGTCAGTTGGAAAGTTGTTCAAAATTGCATGCTCTTTCTAAGTTATTGCAGAAAAAATGTGGGTTTCATGTCCCTTTAAAATCACATGCACTGTCTGAATCATGAAAGTAATTTTGGCTTTACTGACCCTTTAAAAAAATGGTAAGCAAAAGTTTCCTTGACTAGAAATATTAAATCCTTGTAAAAAAAAAAATATTTTATTTATTTTATTTTATTGTTACATCTGATTCTTGCCGTATGTCTCGCACAAACAGTGGATGAATGGTGAATACGTCAAAAAAATTGAAAAATTTTAAAAAAATGTTCTTTAAAGTAGGCCGGCAGTGGTGGGGGAGGGGATAACAAACTATTGAACATTTTTAACCCTTTCAGTAACAATGTTACAATTAAGTAAAGGTACATGTATACATTTGTTTCAACAAGGATTCTTTTTAGGAAAGCTTTATTTACCATCACTTTATTATTTGACTAATTTTTAATAACTCTATTTGCCCAGTTTTAGCTCTTCATACTTCTGCTATTCTAAATTATTTCTCACACTCATATTAGTATTTTATATATTACATAGGAAACAGACAGACATAAAAAAAAAATTTGAAGGGACAACGTACACGATCAAGCAACTGAAAATAGTTCATTGGATTTAGAAAAACTGGTGGAAACCCCTTGTTTGCTCTGGGCAATATACGGGTGCAGTTTTAACAGGTAAAAGGAATCCCTTTAAAGCAGTGATCTCAAAGTACAGGCCCGGCGCCCTGGGGCCATATGCGGCCCCAAGATAGTTTCATGTAGCCCACCCTTGTGTAAGGTAAACCATTAATTTAGGCTGTCATTTTTTTTTTAGAGTTCTAAGAGGTGTAACTAGTTGATGTTCTATATAGGCACTCAAAAGATAAATATAAAGACAAGAGTCCAGTGTAGACTCCCACCATACCCTTCTTAGATAAATGTCACTTTTGACATTGTTATATAGTTCCAGAATGATCTCTTTACTTGGCACTCACAAGATAAATATAGACAACTGTGTATGTCTGTTGTGGACTACAACTCCCACCATGCACTACTACTAGGGTAAATGTCACTTCCAGTTCCTAGTATATCTAGCATTTACTCAGTTCAAGTGGCCCCCATGAGCGCAGGACACTTGGCCAGTGGCCCCCAGATACATTAAAGGGATACTAACCCCAAATTTTTTCTTTCATGATTCAGATAGAGCGTGCAATTTTAAGCAACTTTCTAATTTACTCCTATTATCAATTTTTCTTTGTTCTCATGTTATCTTGATTTGAAAAAGATATATCTGTTGGTGTGAATCCAAAGGATTCTCCTGGAGTAAGATTAAAATTCCAAAGACTCTCTGCTTTCTCCAAGAAGGTTTGGATAAAGGGTTGTCAGCTAGTTCTCTAAAAGGACAGATTCTGCATTATCCGTCTTGTTGCACAAACGACTGGCAGCTTTGCCAGATGTACAAGCTTTTGTTCAGGCTTTGGTTAGAATCAAGCCTGTTTACAGACCCATGACTCCTCCTTGGAGTCTAAATTTAGTTCTTTCAGTTCTTCAAGGGGTTCCGTTTGAACCTTTACATTCCATAGATATTAAGTTATTATCTTGGAAAGTTCTGTTTTTGGTTGCTATTTCTTCTGCTAAAAGAGTTTCTGAATTATCTGCTTTGCAGTGTAATCCACCATATCTGGTTTTTCATTCAGATAAGGTTGTTTTGCGTACTAAGCCTGGTTTTCTTCCAAAAGTTGTTTCCAACAAGAACATCAACCAGGAAATAGTTGTTCCTTCTTTGTGTCCGAATCCAGTTTCAAAGAAGGAACGTTTATTACACAATTTAGATGTTGTTCGTGCTTTAAAGTTCTATTTAGAAGCAACAAAAGATTTTAGACAAACCTCATCTTTGTTTGTCGTTTACTCTCTCTCTTTCTGGCTGAAAAGCATTATCCGCTTGGCTTATGAGACTGCCGGACGGCAGCCTCCTGACCGTATCACAGCTCACTCTACTAGGGCTGTGGCTTCCACATGGGCCTACAAGAACGAGGCTTCTGTTGACCAGATATGTAAGGCAGCAACTTGGTCTTCTCTGCACACTTTTGCCAAATTCTACAAATTTGATACTTTTGCTTCTTCGGAGGCTATTTTTGGGAGAAAGGTTTTGCAAGCCGTGGTGCCTTCCGTTTAGGTAACCTGATTTGCTCCCTCCCTTCATCCGTGTCCTAAAGCTTTGGTATTGGTTCCCACAAGTAATGGATGACGCCGTGGACCGGACACACCAATGTTGGAGAAAACAGAATTTATGCTTACCTGATAAATTACTTTCTCCAACGGTGTGTCCGGTCCACGGCCCGCCCTGGTTTTTTAATCAGGTTGAAAAAATTTTCTTTATACACTACAGTCACCACGGCACCCTATAGTTTCTCCTTTTTCTCCTAACCGTCGGTCGAATGACTGGCGGGCGGAGCCAGAGGGGGAGCTATATGGACAGCTCTTGCTGTGTGCTCTCCTTGCCTTTCCCTGTGGGGGAGAATATTTCCCACAAGTAATGGATGACGCCGTGGACCGGACACACCGTTGGAGAAAGTAATTTATCAGGTAAGCATAAATTCTGTTTTTTTTTATTTTCTCTAATAGTAAGTTGTTGTGTTTTTTCGTTTGTTTTTTTTTATTTATTTTTTTATTGAGCTTGAAAAGTAATACAACATCTACAATAATAGCAGAGTTACAAGTTATTTCAGGCTAACATAAAAATACACAATTGAATGCGTATAGTAACCAAAACAAAACTTCAGCAATGTAAGTGGACAGATTTAATGGAAACCTTGTTTATATTATTGTGAGTTCCTCTCACTGCTCAGGAGGTCACTCTGGGACCTAATAATCTAATAGAAATATGAAGAGAAAAAGTAATTCCCAATACACTTTGAAGTCACTCTTGGTCCTCATCTATTATAGATATGACTTTTAGGGGGAAATATTATGCAGTTAAATGGGCTACTGAAGGACCTCAGTAACTTTTAATTTAACAGAAGTTATTAATATAAGCCAAGTATAAAGTGTGTATAATCGCCATTAGTATTAAGAACTATGCCCACCTGTTTGTAGATATAGGAACCCCAAGATCTGAGTATGATATTTTAGATAAATAAACATCTCAGCTTCACTATTAATATAGGACCTTTATAGAACATAACTATATCATTAGCTACTAAACCATACAATATGGAGCTCTGTAGAATAAGATAATTCAGGTCTGGTCTCCATCTAGTTTCCATGCAATTTATAACAGAATTTAAAACAGAGTAGGTGAGTCTAGATATAGAGAAAGTTTAGAGATACTATATCCTAAAGATTTCTTACATTAAAAAAGAGCAAACCTAGGGCTTACCGTTTATAGTGTTTAAGTGGCTAACAGAAAATCATGACCAATGTGTGCTGCCTTGGCCACAGACAAGACAACATCAGGGTAGAATATAAAAAGTCACACAGTCTATGAATATGCATGTGCAGTAGTTTAGGAATTGAGTATAATAGTATGGTTATGGAGTACACAATAAGGGTATGTTTCAGACTAGTTGGTAACAGGGAAGTAATGTATTATTGCTTAGTATATACAGTATATAAAAGTATTCACCCAAACAAGTGCAGAAAAATTAGAGAAAATTAAACGTAGGATAGAGCTCAAAAACAAGACATTCAGAGGAGCTGTTGAGTCCTATGTAAAACAGTTTTTCCACTGAGTAAATATGATACTCAAAAGGGATGAGAACGTCCCAAACTCATATGTTTATAGCTTGGGTGAAGAGGGGGTACAGTATCTCTCTAACCTACTCTTATTCTCCTGGTCTGTAAATCGTACCTTCTAGGTCCCAAGTCCCAGCTGTTAGTTAGAAGGCTTTTCAATTCTCCCATGGAGTGTAGGGTTGTTTTCCAGTGGATGTATCTGTCGGATAGCAGGATTAATGGGATAGGAAAGTCAAAATTAAACTTTCATGATTCAGATAGTACATGTCATTTTAAGACACTTTTAAATTCACTTCTATTTTCAAATGTGCTTTGTTCTCTTAGTATCCCTTGTTAAAAAAATGAATACGCACATATCATGCACTAGTGGGAGCTGCTGCTAATTGGTGCTTGCACACATTTGTCTCTTGTGATTGGCTAAATAGATATTTTCAGCTTGCTGTCAGTAGTGCAATGCTGTCCCTTCAGCAATGGATAACAAGAGAATGAAGAAAATTTGATAATAGAATTAAATTTGAAAGTGCTCCTTAATAATAGTGGTAGGTGCATAGATAAGTCCCACAATAGTGCTGCTATGGAGGTATCCCCTTAAGACTCTTAATGTGTCTGTAGCGCCTGCCGTAGGACTCTGTCCTGCAGTTGGAGCTTTCTCTAGGGTTTGATCATCGGCTTCTGTTTTTTCCACCTCCGCAATTTGGTGCCCTGAGGTAATAACGATTGGGGTTTCTGTCTCCCAGGGTACTCGGGGGTTCACTGTTCCGGCATTGTTGCTTCTATCCTGTATTGCAGAGCTATTTACACTGTTCTCAAAGATTTCCGTTAGTTTTCTCTGAAGGCTTTGGAAATGGTCGGAGAGGATATGCAGAATCTCTGCTTCCCAGTGATCTAGGAACTCCATGATCTATTAAAGTGACAATCTAGTCCAAAATAAACTTGCATGATTCAGATAGAGAATGTAATTTTAAACAATTTTCAAATTTACTTTTATCACCAATTTTGCTTTGTTCTTTTGGTATTCTTAGTTGAACGCTAAACCTAGGAGGTTCATATGCTAATTTCTAAGCCTTTGAAGGCCGCCTCTTCTCTCAGGGCATTTTGAACGTTTTTCACCACTAGAGGGTGTTAGTTCATGTGTGTCATATAGATAACACTGTGCTCACGCACGTGGAGTTCAGGTGAGCCAGCTCTGATTGGCTAAAATGGATGTCTGTCAAAAGAATTGAAAACAGGGGGCAGTTGCAGAGGCATTAGATACAAGGTAATCACAGAGGTAAAAAGTGTATTTATATAACTGTTGTCAATAGAATGCGAGCTCAATCTGATTGGCTGATTGGATCAGCCAATCGGATTGAACTTGATTCTGATTGGCTGATTCCATCAGCCAATCAGAATATTCCTACCTTAATTCCGATTGGCTGATAGAATCCTATCAGCCAATCGGAATTCGAGGGACGCCATCTTGGATGACGTCCCTTAAAGGAACCGTCATTCTGCAGTTGGACGTCGCCGGAAGAAGATGGGTCCGCGGTGGAGGTCTTCAGGATGGAGCCGGTCGTCATCGGATGAAGATAGAAGATGCCGCTTGGATCAAGATGGTTGCCGGTCCGGATCGCCTCTTCTTCCCGGATAGGATGAAGACTTTGGAGCCTCTTCTGGACCTCTTCAGGCACCGGATGATGGATCGCCAACCCCCGCTTGGGTTGGATGAAGATTTTGGAGCCAGGACGGATCGGTGATACCTGGTGAGGTGAAGACAAGATAGGATGATCTTCAGGGGCTTAGTGTTAGGTTTATTTAAGGGGGGTTTGGGTTAGATTAGGGGTATGTGGGTGGTGGGTTGTAATGTTGGGGGGGGGGTATTGTATGTTTTTTTTTTTTACAGGCAAAAGAGCTGAACTTCTTGGGGCATGCCCCGCAAAGGGCCCTGTTCAGGGCTGGTAAGGTAAAAGAGCTTTTAACTTTAGTAATTTAGAATAGGGTAGGGCATTTTTTATTTTGGGGGGCTTTGTTGTTTTATTAGGGGGCTTAGAGTAGGTGTAATTAGTTTAAAATTGTTGTAATATTTTTCTTATGTTTGTAGATATTTTTTTATTTTTTGTAACTTAGTTTTTTTTTATTTTTTGTACTTTAGCTAGTTTATTTAATTGTATTTATTTGTAGCAATTGTATTTAATTAATTTATTGATAGTGTAGTGTTAGGTTAATTGTAGGTAATTGTAGGTAGTTTATTTAATTAATTTATTGATAGTGTAGTGTTAGTTTTAATTGTAACTTAGTTTAGGATTTCTTTTACAGGTAAATTTTTAATTATTTTAACTATTTTAGCTATTAAATAGTTCTTAACTATTTAATAGCTATTGTACCTGGTTAAAATAAATACAAAGTTACCTGTAAAATAAATATAAATCCTAAAATAGCTATAATATAAATATAATTTATATTGTAGCTATATTAGGATTTATTTTACAGGTAAGTATTTAGCTTTAAATAGGAATAATTTATTTAATAAGAGTTAATTTATTTAGTTAGATTTAAATTATATTTAACTTAGGGGGGTGTTAGTGTTAGGGTTAGACTTAGCTTTAGGGGTTAATACATTTATTAGAATAGCGGTGAGCTCCGGTCGGCAGATTAGGGGTTAATAATTGAAGTTAGGTGTCGGCGATGTTAGGGAGGGCAGATTAGGGGTTAATACTATTTATTATAGGGTTAGTGAGGCGGATTAGGGGTTAATAACTTTATTATAGTAGCGCTCAGGTCCGCTCGGCAGATTAGGGGTTAATAAGTGTAGGTAGCTGGCGGAGACGTTGTGGGGGGCAGATTAGGGGTTAATAAATATAATACAGGGGTCGGCGGTGTTAGGGGCAGCAGATTAGGGGTACATAAGGAT
The DNA here is from genome assembly GCF_027579735.1 of Bombina bombina. NCBI lineage: Eukaryota > Metazoa > Chordata > Amphibia > Anura > Bombinatoridae > Bombina > Bombina bombina. The sequence goes on along the minus strand of NC_069499.1, from coordinate 1,265,136,692 downwards.
AACGTAGGTGGCGGTCAGCAGATTAGGGGTTAAAAAAATTTAATCGAGTGGCGGCGATGTGGGGGGACCTCGGTTTAGGGGTACATAGGTAGTTTATGGGTGTTAGTGTACTTTAGAGTACAGTAGTTAAGAGCTTTATGAACCGGCGTTAGCCCAGAAAGCTCTTAACTACTGACTTTTTTCCTGCGGCTGGAGTTTTGTCGTTAGATGTCTAACGCTCACTTCAGAAACGACTCTAAATACCGGAGTTAGGAAGATCCCATTGTAAAGATAGGATACGCAATTGACGTAAGGGGATCTGCGGTATGGAAAAGTCGCGGCTGAAAAGTGAGCGTTAGACCCTATTTTGAGTGACTCTAAATACCGGCGGTAGCCTAAAACCAGCGTTAGGAGCCTCTAGCGCTGGTTTTCACGGCTACCGCCAAACTCCAAATCTAGGTCATAGCCTGTTAATAGCCTGGAAGCAAGACCAGCAAATTTCAGTATAGGTGGGGATACCACCGGCTAAATCAGCTATTTTAATTACCAAAATAAGGGTAAAGAAGCTACTTTTAAATCATTTAATACACTTGAACAGGTAAAATTGATCATTGGGAACAATTGTGTAAACTGTCTATTTAAGGGACTGCAATGTGCTATTCTTTCTAGTGCTTACATATAACTATTGTGTTTAACTCCTACTGACCTATATGCAAGCAATATCACAAGAATGTTTGTTTGCATATTAGACTGTTTTGTCCCTTAGGATGTCACAAATAGCAGCCACATTCATTTCAAAAGTAATCCAAGTGTGTTACAAAGCAAAACAAATAAATAAACAAACCTCTGTATATCACTGATCTAGAATAAAGGGACATGAAACCCAATATTATTATTTTACTTATTTTTTATGACTCAAATAGAGCATGTGATTTTAAACAACTTTCCAATTTATTTATTTTATCCAATCTTCCTTATTATCTTTTTATCCTTTTTTTGAAGGAGCAGCTATGCACTACTAGGAGCTATCTGAAGACATCTAGTGAACCAATGAAAAGAGTCATTTTTGTGCAGTCACCAATCAACAGCTAGCTCCCAGTAATGCATTGCTGCTCCTGAGCCTACCTAGATATGTTTTTCAACTCAGGATACCAAGAGATTGAAGCAATTTAGATAATAGAAGCAAATTGAAAAGTTATTTAAAATAACATGATCTGACTGAATCATGAAAGAAACATTTGGGTTTCATGTCCCTTTAAACACTCAGCGTAGCTGGGCCTTCAAAATTCTTGTATCAGTAAAGTAAGGACCAATGTTCCAGTGTACACTGCTATGAAATATGATGGTGAAAAGTAGTTAGTTATTTATTATTGCAAATGAGCTTATTCTTCAAGGTCAAAAAGAGATGTCCTGCGACCAGCAACAGAGCTGGCAGAGGAATACAAGGGAGAGAGAGTGTTTAGTTGGGGGTTAAAGAAAGGGGAGGGGGATTCTTTTTTCTTCCTGATGAAGGCACCCTGCCAACAATAACAGCAGACTCCAGCAGGTCGGCACAGGAAGAGAGACCAAGGAGTGATTTGTAGACTTGAGCTTTGAGCCAGATTTCTTGTTACTGGGAAAGGTCCCTAGAGATATATTAGAAAAAGGAGTTTTAGTAAAGTGAGTAAAGTTTTCTTGTAGGGCCGATAAAGTGACACTTGAGTCTTTTCTCATGGAATCCCCCTGGCTATTGTCCAACTGTGCTGAGTCATCAGGGGAATAGGAAAGATGGGCTTGAGCTCTATTTTTAACCCCTCTGTTGCTGTGCAAATTGTTTTTGGACTTCTCTCTGGCGGCAGATAATTTAATCCCTCTAGTTTCTGCAGTAGACACTACAAACGCATATTATATGAAATTGGCCAATCACTGTAAATCTCAAATATCAGATTATATTTATAGGATTTGGAACACAAGCACTTCCACTTAACCCTAGCCAAGACTATGCCTACTAATACTGCAAAGTTCACAAACACATGCAATATATAAAATATCTATGTAAATCCTATTCTATCTTCTCTCACTCTCCTTAATTTCCCTCTTCACACAAAATTTGCAGTGAGTCTACATTTTTAACCTCTGAGGATTTTTTAAAGGGAAATTAAACTCAAACATTGTTTATTATTTATTTAGCTTATTTCGCCTGTAATATAACTGTCAAAATTGTAGTGTTTCCACTCTCCCCAGACTCTGACACTTCTATAGGCTGCACAGTGATTAGTTAATATGTTCAGGAGCTTATTTATATATTTAAACAATATTTAATAAGCCTTTCCAGGGGTGTGTCTGGGGCCTGTAAAAATGCTTTTTTTTCTAGGAAAGGGACAACATTTATTGTGCATGCATATTTATTCAGTGCAGTGAATAATTTCTGATGCAAAAATAAAAATAGAGACTTTAATGTTCCTTTAAAGTAATGGTAAATTCTAGCGTTTAAAAAATGCTAGAATTTACCATCACTAAAAATAAAGGTGACCTTCATTCATCAGTTTATAAAAAAAATCTGATGAATAGGTACATTTATTTCACCGCAGCTTCAGCGCTAACCTAAGCGCCTCCGGCCGCCCACGGCACACGGCACAGCGCAGTTTTTCAATAAGGTGACCTTTCCTCTTCTTAGCAAATAGCCACAATGCTGTAGGCTTGAACAACTATTGGCTAAGAGGTGGAAACGTCACCTCATCGAAAAACTGGGCTGTGCAGTGTGCGGCTGTTGGCGCTTAGGTGACCACACATCTAGGCATTGTAATATATAATCATTGCATAAGAAATAAAACACAGACACAGAAGAAATGGGTGAAAAAAGGCTGCAGCCCGCATTTATTATTTAAGTTAAATGAAGATCAAACTTTATTAAAATACACAAACTTCATTTAAAGGTGCTTGCCCTAAAACACATAACGTGCCTTCCACTGGCTCTCTGCCAGGCACGCCCCCAGCCATAACCTCTCCCCATATCTGAGGAGGTACCCACAATAATTATTTAAATTTTTAGGCTAGCACCCCGCCACTGCACGAATTACAATTGTGCACCAACCCACAGGGCTAAGGCTTTTTTCACCCCCTCACTTAAATTAAAATTAAAGAGATGGAGCCCGATCTCATTAAGGTGAACACAGTCTCTTAAAAAGAAACATCTGCCAGCTTCTCCTTCAAATTCCACATGTCGAATTGCACAGCCACCCAATCTGGACACAAAACTAGATATAGTCCTATTGACTTTCTTTCTCGAAAAATCCAATCTTCTACTATCCCATGCTGATCTCCAGCAAAGTCTGCATTCTATGTCTGACCATACTATCGTGATGCGAGGAAATAACTCCCTCAATCTAATAATATCCCACTTAATCATGTCAATCAACGACTTCTGAGCCATAAAACCAAGGTCATTGCCCCCCGCATGACCTTTCCAGGTCCCCTAGCACCAGTGTCAATGTTACCTGAGGCCCACCTAAAGTTACTACTAACAGAACTAGCAAACAACATTTGACCCTGGCCTAGTGACCGTTGCCATCCCTCTGCTGCTTTCCCCTTCAAAATCATTTCTGGCACCTTCCTTGAGGGCCGTAATCTTCTGTAATTGCCTTGGCCCAGGCCCTGAGGCCATATTACCCCTCCGGACATCTGTAATAACCAGGCCTGCAACAGCCGTTACCTGATCCTGGTTTGGCGTCAAAATTTCGAAGGCCTCTTCCTCGGAATCCCCTTCTACAGTCCCCATTGCCGCCTCAGAACCCTCAGGAAAACCACCGACACCTCGCTGACACCTGCAATGGAAAAAACATTACCTGAACCAGGCTCCACCACCGGCAACCGTAGCTCCTCCTGACCGTTGCAGATTCCGGTCCTGGTCCGACGCCTTCCGACACCTCCAGCCTTGTCCGCCACGATGCCGCCCTGCACCGCCCGTGGAAAGGAACCACCTCCTGCTGCTGAAGTCTTCGTCGCTTTTCTCCTCCTGCTGCCGGACTCCTGCCTCCTTGCACCAGACGGACTGAGCCTCTCTGGCGGGCGGGACCTACGAACAGGCCTGGATGCTTCCCCACCCGCCATCGCCGCGCCTCCGGAACCAATGTCCTCTTCAGTGACCAGCCTCCTCTGAATCCAGTCAACGCCCTTCGTCTTCAACAGCTCCTGAACGGTGTCGAGGATCGCTTGAAAATCCGCCATTGTAAGTATGACAGGAACGCTTCTTTTCCAGGTCTTCTTCCGACGCTGCTGGGAAAACAAGTGAGTAATGGCTCACTTCGCCACATCCCTATGCCTAGAGTGAGGTCACTGGCCCCTCCTCTCATAGGTATCTCGACTGGGGCCTCATTTAGTGCTAAAATGACAGTCGCGGTCAAATAAAGATACCTATTCATCAGTTTTTTTTATAAACTGATAAATGAAGGTCACCTTTATTTTTAGTACCTGGTAAATCCTAGCATTTTTGAAACGCTAGAATTTACCATCACTTTAAAGGGACATTAAAGTCTCTATTTTTATTTTTACATCAGAAATGTTAGGTTAGCACTGAAGCGTGGGGAAATAAAGGTACCTGATCATCATTATTTTTTTTAAATTGATGAATGACGGTCGCCTTTATTTTTAGTTATGGTAAATCCTACTATTTTTGAAATGCTAGAATTTACCATTACTTTAAGTTCTAAGTAACATCAGATGGATTAGTATTTCTTACAGCATACGGAGAAATTTCAACAGAGTTGGATATATCAAAGGGTCATGAAATCTTCACTGTGGAATGTTAGTTTAGTACAAGGTACCTGACCATACTGCAGTAATTGTATTATTGCATCCTCCTGGTATACACACATCATTAACCACATGCTGGTAATAAATACGCTATTCAGCACACCTGTATGCATATATTTGGGGCGCTTTTTATAAAAACTGTTGATGACCACATTGTGCCATTTATACTATGTAAAGTGATATGAAAGTCAAATGTTAAAATTGCAGGATTCAAATAGAATGTACAGCTTTAAGAAACTTTCTAATTTACTTTTATTAGCAAATGTTTCTCTTTCTTAGGGATCTGCATTTGTATTCTTCATTAGTGCAAGTGCAACACACTAAGATCTGCATGTGCACAATTCTTAGTGTGTTGAACTTAAATAAGAAGAAATCAAACTCCGAGAGCTGAATGTCACGAGTGGCAGCCTTCTACCACATGCAAATCCTAATGAAGTATCATCCCTAGTATCCATTGTTGAAATGTAGATAAATATAGTCTCAGAAGCTTTCAAATGTCTTGCAACCAAAACATAAATAAATATTAATTTGCACACTCTATCTGAATTGGAAAGATACATTTTGGTTTTTACTGACCTCTGTTGAGGCACTATGCAATACTGGCCCTTTTTTATGATTCCCTTCAGCTAAACTGAGTGATCAGATAATTCTAACATAATATTCTTCTTCATATTAAACCAGAAATCATGACATACGAAATTAAAATAATAATAATAAATATGTATATATATGTGTGTGTATATTAACATACATATGAAGATGTTAATAGAGGTAGAATGAATGCCAAGAAGAACAGATGACTGGGTCAGTACCCTGTTGGTGTTGGATAGGGTGATCAGGGAGGTACATTCTGCACAGCTCAAGTTTACTTTAAAAAAAGAAAACACAATAGAAAAATGTTAAAAGATTTAACTAAAATAAATGAATAAAAAAAATGGATCAAAATTTCAAGAATTTGCATCTGATTTGTATCCAATAAGACTTCATGACTGAGATGACTGTGGGGTTTGTCTGAGCTTCAGTTACATGCCCTATTTGTATGTTTATTTCATGCAGGGCTATAACCTTTCCCACCTTGTATTGCTTTGGCAGGACACATGTAACCCTCTCTTTTCCTGTGTTACTGCCAGCCTGTGACAGTGCCTTGCACGCTCATTTCACACCTCGACCTAAACAAGTTCAGCTTTCACACTGTTAATATTAATGGCTGAACTCTAGGTAACTGGTGGCACTGATGACAGATGACTTTGACTGGCATTTCAAAGACAGGAAGTATGTACCAAATCTGCCATGTGACTGCGGCCAAAATCTAGTTACTTCTGTTCTGTAGCTAGTACAGAATTCTAAGCCATAAACTACTACTGGTTTTCATTGCCTCTGATGTTATTAGCTACATTTATTAAAGGGACATGACACTAAAAATGTATCTATAATATCAATATGTGAATATTTCATGGGGGGAATAATGGTCAAGTAAAAATCAGATCATCTGTGTTAAAAATAAAAAAGCATTCATTTTTATATGTAATTGATTAGTTAAAATTAAACAAAACTTTTGCTTTTCCCATGTGCCCTAAAGAGGTCAAAAGTCAAATTCTAAAATATAAATATGCTGTAAAGTGCTGCAGTCTGAACCCCCTACATACTGCATTGTGATAGTTTTGCAAACTATTAATAAAATGTCAGTTTTAATGTAAAGCTTTAAAAGAAAAGGTTAAGTGTAATTGCAGTTCACAAGCAGCGCACAATCAGTAAGCCAATCAGGAACCCAGGCACATGGTGCATGGCCAGCCAATCATCAGCTGTGTCACACTTAGAAGCTGCAATGCTTGAGGCTGCCAAGCATGACTTTATGTATGTGTTTAATTGCTTTACTGGGGTAAAACACACAGTTTCATAGAATCAGTAATGCAAATACCAGATGCTCTATCAAATTAGTGCATGTAATTGTTGCATTCAAACATCCCATTTTAAGATGTTGTGCTTATTAAGGTTGCCACGTAGCTATGTAAGGGTGGAGGATAGTAGAGGTGTTGAAGTCATATAATTCTTCTTGCCCCAAGCAAAGCAAGAGACGACAACTCATATTTATTGTCACCTTAGGAAATATGGGATGTCACAGTAATGACTGGGTTACTTAACACCCACCAGACCAATATGCCTATAAATGGTTCCCAGGGTTTGCCAAGTCCTGGCACCTCTCATTCTAAGCCAGGGAGCCTTAAAATGCCCCTGAATTAATGAGCATAATATAAGCTGTCAATTGTACAAATTTTAGCAGCATTTACATTTAAAATTCAAAGACTGCATATCTGTTTGCCACCAGTATGCAAGGGATATAACTAGTATCAGGTATTTTTATAAAGCTTTACCTGCACTAAATAGATTACAAATATATTACAGCTCTCTCTGATAGTAAGCATCATATATGAATGTAATTTAGTAGCCAGAGGTGTAACTAGAAACCACAGGGCCCAGGTGCAAGAATCTAAGAAGGCCCCCCCCCCCACCACCCCTCCCCCCTCCAAAAAAAGGTGAATTTAATACCTTTTATATATATATATATATATATATATATATATATATATATATATATATATTTATTTAACACAGAAGAAAATGTGAATCAGATTACATGTTTGCAAAAGGAGGTACCCTGTGCCCACAGTCTGTGAGATGGTCTGACCCCCTATTACTGTATATATATATATATATATATATATATATATAGTGACACTATTTAACCCACCAGTACTGTATATAGTAAGTTAGTGACACAGTCTGTAATCTGCCGGTGAGATGGCTGGCCTGACCCTACCCGCCCAGTACTTTAAAGTGACCACAGTAGTCAGTGACATTGTCCACCCCCCCATACTGTATATAGTGGTACTGTATAGTGACACTGTTTACCCCCTGCCCCCCCCCCCCCCCCATGCTGTAGTAACAAGGTCTGTAATTTGCTGGTTCCACAAGCATACACAAACACACATACTACATGCATAAATACATACACTGTCACATACATACACACACACCATACACACACACATAAGCACCAATGCAACCTGCAACCTCTGCACCCCCTGTAGTTTCGCCCCTGTTAGTAGCACTTACCTTTAGTAGCTCTCATTGTTGTTACCAAAGGCTGAAGTAACTGGTTTTCTGGAATATTTATATAGGATATGATTTCTCTGTGAAAGGCCTAATTTGCTGTAGAAGTTCACTTACTAACAACAAGCTTGCCTCTTTATTTTGCATAAAGGCAGAAATATGCAAAATTAAAGGAATCGTGTAATATAAATTTATCTCCCTTTGAATGCGTCCCCAATTATTTAGGTTTCTTGCTGGCAAATTAAAATGTTTACAAAGAGCTAATTTACCTTTATTTTGTTGTTTGAAACCACCATGTATACTAAAAATGCAAATGCTGCAGTAATGGGTAGAGATAGGTTATACAATTTTTTTTTTTTTTTGTTCTCTCTATACATACTGGGTATGTAATTAGAGAGTGATGAGATAAGGGGGTCTGCTCTCCCTGCAAACTCAGCCCATTTAACAAAGCTGTGGGGGTTGATTTACTAATGTCGGGCGGACATGAATTTGGTAATGCATGCATATAGCATTAATTATGTACTGCATCTGCATAGTAAATAAATGTTTTATAAGATTTTAAAACTGTCACTTTGTTAGCAACATTTGCATTTTTTAGCACATACTCCAAAACTCCTAAATCCTATAGAGTGTTATTTATCTTATCAGTTCTGGATTGGCCAATGAGTAACATATAATATTACTCATATAATATCTCCTGCACTGATCAAGCAGTCCCTGTGTAGCATGATGCAAGATCTGAAGTTCTGCCTATCTCATAGCAGTGGAAGAAAAATGTCAACAGTTAACTGCTGGAGAAGTGAGCAATATAAATAATGAAAATATATGACAAATGGTTCAGATCTGATAGTAAAATCCAAATAATACTTTTGTAATTCAGTAATCCATTGTGCAGTTTGAAAAAAAAAAACAACAACATTCATTCTATTATCAAATTTTCTTTGTTATCTTGGTATCCTTTGTTAAAGAGTAAACCTAGGTAGGCTCAGGAGTTTTGCACGTGTCTATAGCGAGGTTTGTTTGCATCAGTGTATAACATTGCTAAAAACACTGCTGGTTACTCTTCAGCAAAGGATCCCAAGGGAATTAAGCAAATTTGATCATAAAAGTAATTGGAAAATCCTGTTTGTTTATTTATTTTAATTGCATGCTCTATATAAACCATAAAAAAAAAAGTTGAAACAAAGGCAAAAGCTGTAATTTCTATCATACAATACACAATATTTATAATTTGATAAATTAGTTTTTGCCTACTTATAGTTTGCTTTTATTGTTTTTGTTATTTGTAATTTTATTTAAAAAGTGTTTTTAGTCTATTTTTTTTAAATAATGCTATAGATATATTATAAAATGCATGCGTTACTTTTAAGATGGTAACATATTTTTTAAATTATTCCCCCATTTAAAACCAGTTTTATTTGCTTAAAATAATCTATCCTCTTAAAATCAAATTCGTTTCATCTCCCCTCTGGCTCAACCCGTATAAGATTCTCCAGATCTTTAGAATGAAACTGATAGTGAACGATAGACTTTCAGTCAGGAGAAGAAACTTACCTCCGGTTCTTATCAACCATCTCTCACCATGTTATCTTAGTCCTACCTGGATGAGCATCTCAAAAGGTAGCGCTTAGTTTAACTGGAGAGTCATGTTGGCAGAGATTGCTTGAGAGACTATCAAGGAGCTTCGTGTGTTAATATCTGAGATACCAAACCGCTGAAGAGCTTTTATTGGCTGGGGTTAGACCCTAGTCTTCTATTACCAGTCGCCATTTAGTGTCTGGAAAATATAAGGAAGAGAAGGCCGTCATAATCTGAGTAAGTAACTAGCAATTAAATTACCAACTGGCATAGGTACATTTTCACTGAAAATAACTTATTGGGAGAAAACAAGACTTATTGGTAAACTGAATTATCATATTTTCAATCTAAGGCCTTAGTGTTACATGCAACAATGAACAAGACTTGCAGCACGTAAACAGCCATCCCATGTACACACCGTAGGATGCCATTTACAGTATTTTATGTATTTCAAATCTAAGTAGCGTAGCTTTACATTTTTTAGTTAAAATGACATAAAGCACCTCCTGAGTTTTTGTGTTAAAATTGTGCTTGTCCCTAATTCTGTAACTTGCAAATACTGCAAAGCTTGTTTACATAATTTGCAGCATTTTTGAAACCTAGGTTACAGATTTTGCTTTTTGACCTTTCTAGGAAGTGTGGAACAAAGTATAATTCGTACACAAAAGCATGAGGCGTGTCATATCCCTTTAATATACTTGTATCTCATCCAAGTATCCCTCTTTTGGAGGCTTAACTCGTTTTTTTCCTAGCTCCATAAGTATCCATTGTTTTGAAGGAGCTATTGTACACAAGTTTTTTCTTTGCATAAATGTTTTGTAGATGATCAATTTATATAGCTCATCTTTGGGTGTTTTTGTAAAAATGTATAGTTTTGCTTTTTTTTAAAAAAAAAAAAAACATTGTGCTGATTTTCAGACTCCTAGCCAAGCCCCAAAGTTTTAGATGTATACTGATGTATACAGACTTCAGATTGCTTCTGTTTGTATAATGGGTCTTTTCATATGCAGGGAAGGGGGGGGGGGGAGAAGGAGAAGGTTTGCATTTAAGTAAGTTTTTAAAAGGTTTTAAACTGGATTTTTATATCAGTATCTGTGCATATTATTCTTTATAGTAGTGTCTATCTATTACATGCAGTTAAATTAAAATTGGTGTATACTGTCCCTTTAACGTTTAATCCAACTCTGAGCTATAATGATAAATTACTGTTTGTTTGTTTTTTTCCCATATGATTTGTTTTTTATTAGATTATGGGGAATATAATTAAATAGTTTGTTTTGGCCTCTAGTTGTGGAGAACTGATTGGATATAACTAAAATTCTGAAAATGTATTTCACTGTACATCCCATTAATATATGAAGAGCAGAAGCAAAATAATGTAAATTCAAAAGTCACTTGAAATACTGGGAAATATTCCCTTTATAAACAGACACTGCTAATACTGGGAAATATTCCCTTAATAAACAGACACTGCTAATACTGGGAGATATTCCCTTTATAAACAGACACTGCTAATACTGGGAGATATTCCCTTTATAAACAGACACTGCTAATTCTGGGAGATATTCCCTTTATAAACAGACACTGCTAATACTGGGAAATATTCCCTTTATAAACAGACACTGCTATTACTGGGAGATATTCCCTTTATAAACAGACACTGCTAATACTGGGAGATATTCCCTTTATAAACAGACACTGCCAATACTGGAAGATATTCCCTTTATAAACAGACACTGCTAATACTGGGAGATATTCCCTTTATAAACAGACACTGCTAATACTGGGATATATCCTCTTTATAAATAGACACTATACTGGAATATATTCCCTTTATAAACAGACACTGCTAATACTGGGAGATATTCCCTTTATAAACAGACACTGCTAATACTGGGAGATATTCCCTTTATAAACAGACACTGCTAATTCTGGGAGATATTCCCTTTATAAACAGACACTGCTAATACTGGGAAATATTCCCTTTATAAACAGACACTGCTATTACTGGGAGATATTCCCTTTATAAACAGACACTGCTAATACTGGGAGATATTCCCTTTATAAACAGACACTGCCAATACTGGAAGATATTCCCTTTATAAACAGACACTGCTAATACTGGGAGCTATTCCCTTTATAAACAGACACTGCTAATACTGGGATATATCCTCTTTATAAATAGACACTATACTGGAATATATTCCCTTTATAAACAGACACTGCTAATACTGGGAGATATTCCCTTTATAAACAGACACTGCTAACACTGGGAGATATTCCCTTTATAAACAGACACTGCTAATACTGGGAGATATTCCCTTTATAAACAGACACTGCTAATACTGGGAGATATTCCCTTTATAAACAGACACTGCTAATACTGGGAGATATTCCCTTTATAAATAGACACTGCTAATACTGGGAGATATTCCCTTTATAAACAGACTTTGCTAATACTGGGAGATATAACCCTTTATAAACAGACACTGCTAATACTGGGAGATATTCCCTTAATAAACAGACACTGCTAATACTATGAGATATTCCCTTAATAAACAGACACTGTTAATACTGGGAGATATTCCCTTAATAAACAGACACTGCTAATACTGGGAAATATTCCCTTTATAAACAGACACTGCTAATACTGGGAGATATTTCCTTTATAAACAGACACTGCTAATACTGGGAGATATTCCCTTTATAAACAGACACTGCTAATACTGGGAGATATCCTCTTTATAAACAGACACTATACTGGAATATATTCCCTTTATAAACAGACACTGCTAATACTGGGAGATATTCCCTTTATAAACAGACACTGCTAATACTGGGAGATATTCCCTTTATAAACAGACACTGCTAATACTGGGAGATATTCCCTTTATAAACAGACACTGCTAATACTGGGAGATATTCCCTTTATAAACAGACACTGCTAATACTTGGAGATATTCCCTTTATAAATAGACACTGCTAATACTGGGAGATATTCCCTTTATAAACAGACACTATACTGGAATATATTCCCTTTATAAACAGACACTGCTAATACTGGGAGATATCCTCTTTATAAACAGACACTGCTAATACTGGGAGATATTCCCTTTATAAACAGACACTGCTAATACTGGGAGATATCCTCTTTATAAACAGACACTGCTAATACTGGGAGATATTCCCTTTAGAAACAGACACTGCTAATACTGGGAGATATTCCCTTTAGAAACAGACACTGCTAATACTGGGAGATATTCCCTTTATAAATAGACACTGCTAATACTGGGAGATATTCCCTTTATAAACAGACACTATTCTGGAATATATTCCCTTTATAAACAGACACTGCTAATACTGGGAGATATCCTCTTTATAAACAGAAACTGCTAATACTGGGAGATATTCCCTTTATAAACAGACATTGCTAATACTGGGAGATATCCTCTTTATAAACAGACACTGCTAATACTGGGAGACATTCCCTTTATAAACAGACACTGCTAATACTGGGAGATATTCCCTTTATAAACAAACACTGCTAATACTGGGAGATATTCCCTTTATAAACAGACACTGCTAATACTGGGAGATATTCCCTTTATAAATAGACACTGCTAATACTGGGAGATATTCCCTTTATAAACAGACACTGCTAATACTAGGAGATATTCCCTTTATAAACAGACACTGCTAATACTGGGAGATATTCCCTTTATAAACAGACACTGCTAATACTGGGATATATCCTCTTTATAAATAGACACTATACTGGAATATATTCCCTTTATAAACAGACACTGCTAATACTGGGAGATATTCCCTTTATAAATAGACACTGCTAATACTGGGAGATATTCCCTTTATAAACAGACACTGCTAATACTAGGAGATATTCCCTTTATAAACAGACACTGCTAATACTAGGAGATATTCCCTTTATAAATAGACACTGCTAACATCCCCATTTTATATTAGGATATTACACTGGGCTTACAATTATGACCATGGTTTTCCTCATGTGCAATACACAGACCAGTCAGACCGCTTGCTATATTACTTAAGAATATACAGATGGGTGAACTTTATTTAAAGGCAGCATATAAACACATTCATTTGTGAGAGTGAAGAGGCTGGAAAAGTTGTTAATGAATCTAGGCCAGAACATTACTCTGATAAAAGTTCAGTCCTTTGCTTTCTGTATTGATCCAGTGTATGCAGTATGTTTCTAGGCCTCCATGCAGGTTTGTGGAACATATCTTGATAAAACGTAGGCAATTTTTAATTTAAATAAGACAGTATTTTTTGTTGCAGTCAGTAGAATTTCTGAAATGTGTTTAAATGACCATTCAAAGTGAAAAACTTAAAGAGACAGTCTACTTTTTTATTGTTTAAAAAGAAAAAGGCCTTTACTACCCATTCTCCAGCTTTGCATAACCAACATTGTTATATTAATATACTTTATAGCCTCTAAAATTGCCTGTTTCTAAGTCCCAGCAGGCTGCCCCTTATCTCAGTGCTTTTTAAATCTTGTACAACAGCTAGACATTGCTAGTTCATGTGTGCTATATAGATAACATTGTGCTCACTCCCGGGGAGAATGATAATGGTTATACAAGAACCAATACTGATTGGCTCAAATGCTGAATTGTAATAAGCACTAGACATGTGCGATTTGTTTCGGACAAATTTCATTTTCCAAAGAAATTTTGGGCGATTCAGAGATTTGAATGCATCCGAATTTTCGAATCGGCACCATAACTAAAATCCCGAAAAATTCAGAAAATTAATAAATCAGTCTCTGAATTTTTGGATCCATTCTTTATTTATATTCAGAAATTGTCATTGTTCTAATCTAAACCGCAGTGCCAACACTAAATAAATCACTAAATAAAGCTATTAACCCCTAAACCGCAGTTCCCCGACATCGCCGACACAAAATAAATCACTAAATAAAGATATTAACCCCTAAACCGCTGTTCCCGACATCGCCAACACTAACTAAATCACTAAATAAAGCTATTAACCCCTTAACTGCCGTTCCCAACATCTCCAACACTAACTAAACCTATTAACCCCTAACTGCAGTTCCCCAACATCGCCAATACTAACTGAAACACTAAATAAACCTATTAACCCCTAAACGGCTGTTCCCAAACATCGCCAACACTAACTAAACCTATTAACCCCTAAACCGCCATTCCCAAACATCTCCAACACTAAGTAAACCTATTAACCCCTAAACCACTGGCCCCCACATCCCAACAACCTAAATGAAACTATTAACCCCTAAACCTAACACGCCCTAACTTTAACATCATTAAAATAGACCTAAATTAAAGTTACAATTATTAACTAAATACCTATTTAAAAATAAATACAAACTTACCTGTGAAATAAAAATAAAACCTAAGCTAGCTACAATATAACTATTTACTAACTACCTAGTTAAAATTAATACAAACTTACTTGTGAAATAAAAATAAAACCTAAGCTTAAGCTAATAAAACCTAACATTACTAAAAATAAAAAAACTAACATTACTAAAAAATTAAAACTACAATTACAAAAAATAAAACACTCAAATTACAAAAAAAAATACCATTACAAAAAAAATAAAAGAAATTATCCAAAATAATAAAATGTATTCCTATTCTAATACCCCGTTTAAAAAACAAACAAAAAACACCACAAAATAAAAAAAACTCTAATTTATAATAAACTAACAAGGGCCCTTAAAAGGGCCTTTTGTAGGGCATTGCCCTAAAGTTAACAGCTCTTTTGCAAACAAAATAATAAAAACTAACTAAAAAAATACTAATCTACCCATTGCCCTGAAAAGGGCATTTGTATAGACATTGCCCTTAAAAAGGGCATTCAGCTCTTTTACTGCCCTTAAAATGGCATTCAGCTCTTTTTCGGCCCATTAAAATAAAAAAAGCCCTAATCTAAAAAAAACACAACCCAAAAAAAACAACTAACACTAACCCCAAAATCAGTACTCACAGTAGCTAAAGTCCGGCGTAAGATCTACATCCCAGCAGCGAAGTATCTTCATCCAGCCGGGCCCATCTGTATCCATCGCGGGACTGGCATATTCTATCTTCATCCCAGCCGAGGCGGAGAGGTCGGTGAATGCACAGAGGCGGAGGTCCAGGCGGAGGTCCATCGGTCCGACGTGGAGGTCCTCCATGCAATTGTCTGCCGCACACTGAGGATTTAATGCAAGGTAGCCCTTTTATATTGGAAGAACCGTTGCATTCATATTGGCTGAACATTTTAAATCTGCCAATAGGAATGAGAGCTGCTTAAATCCTATTGGCTGATTTAAATTGTAATTTTTTTAGCAAAAGAGCTTTTAATTTTAGGGCAATACACATCAAAAGGCCCTTTTAAGGGCTATTGGTAGTTTATTATAGATTAGGATGTTTTATTTTGGGGTGTTTTTTTTTTTTAAACGGGGTATTAGAATAGGAATAATTTTTATTATTTTGGATAATTTTGTTTGTTATTTTTGTAATGGGATTTTTGCTGTGTTGGTTTTTTTTTTAGATTAGGCATTTTTTATTTTTAATGGGCCAAAAAAGAACTGAATGCCCTTTTAAGGGCAATGCCCATTAAAATGCCCTTTTCGGGGCAATGGGTAGATTAGGTTTATTTTTATTTTGTGGGTTTGGGGGGTGGGGGTTTGTAATGTTAGGGGGGGGTTGTTTTTATTTTTTTTGTAAAAAAGCTGTTAACTTTAGGACAATGCCCTACAAAAGGCCCTTTGAAGGGCCCTTGGTAGTTTATTATAGATTAGTTTTTTGTTTTGTTTTTAAACGGGGGATTAGAATAGGAATAATTTTTATTTTTTGGATTATTTCGTTTATGTTTTTTTATGTTTATATTTAGGGGGTTAATATGTTTAGTTAGTTTTGGCGATGTTTGGGAACGGTTGTTTAGGGGTTAATAGGTTTAGTTAGTGTCAGCGATGTCTGGGAACTGTGGTTTTGGGGTTAATAGGTTTAGTTAGTGTCGGCGATGTCGGGGAACTGCGGTTTAGGGGTTAATAGGTTTAGTTAGTGTTGGCGATGTGGGGGGGCGGCAGTTTAGGGGTAAAGAGCTTTATTTAGTGTAGGCAATGTAGGTGGCGGTGGCGGCGCTTTTAGATAATTTTGTTTTGGCAATCTCCAGCATATTAGTTATGTTAAGTTAAATCATTTTTTCGAATCCTTTCGTTTTTTCAGATCCATTCTTTATTCATATGCATTATTCTATTTTAAACTTCAGAATAGAATAATGCATATGAATAAAGAATGGATCAGAAAAAATTAACGGATACGAAAAAATGATTTAACTAAACTAATTTGCCGAAACAAAATTATTTATTTAACTAACGAAAACAAAACGTAGGGGGGTGGAGTCTCTCATGACAGCACGCTGGACGCAGGCAGGGGAGCTTCGCACCAGGAGAAAGAACTGCAAGGCGTAGTCAACTCACGGAGGCATCAGAATAGAGACCGGGCCGATGAGCTGAACAAGCCGTGACGGAAGGTACACTTCCGGATTCCACAGCGGACGCGCTTGAAGTCTCGCTGCTTGCCCCAATTCAGCGAGCTAGTTTCCTAGGCGGATCATTCCAAATAAGAGGAAGACTGGGCAGTCGAGGAGGTGGGCATGAGTACTAGTATCTATATGCTGAGTTTGCCCTTCTCCCTCTTGTTGTCACGCTCAATAGCCGGGTATTAACTTTCCACCGTTAAGATGGTGCCTGAAGACTCAGAGGCTACAAGTATCAGTGGGGCTGTGGAACTTGCGGGGATATAGAAGTATTTAGAAAAAAGGAGAGAAGAACAGAAGCATTATTAGGCACACTTACAGGATGGATTACCATAATGTATCGTATGGTAGAGTACGGTGTAAGAGAGAATGTAGATTTAACTAGCATAAAACATAATGTTTATTAATAATGTTAAAATAAAGTTGTGGACCATGCCACCATTAAGCTAATATGAACAGCTCTATAGGTACAATTTAAAAACAAAAATAAATAAAGAGAGCACTGCTATCTCTCCTGGTCAGGAAAAACCTGAATTTACAGAATTATCAAATATATTACAACAATTGAGGATATAGATGCCATAGGTCAATAACCCCTAATCGCCCATATCTTATATTAACAATTAAAGCGGCAGAGTCCCCTAAGGGGAGAGAACATATAACGTGTAAGACCAGTAAGGTATAATTTAAACTAATGCCAATTAATGCCAACACTTAGCCAGTAAAGTATTGTAAATATTTTAGAAAAGGAGAGAAGCAGTGCGAACACCTGACGCACGTTTAGCATCTGCTTTATTGAAGGCAACCCGTCTTCGATTAATGGATGTTGCAATGCCTAATAAGTCTATGTGAACTCTAATGGTTAAACTATAGACGAAGATATGCAAAGTGATCTTAGGTATCCAGTTCGGTTACTCATCCTAGATATATATATATATATATATATATATATATATATATATATATATATATATATATATATTAAAAAAAAAGGAATCAACATAGTTATCAAAACAGAAGGAAGGGGTTTACGAGGAAGGAAGGAATAATGACGATCCAGGTAGAACTTAAACTACCAGGTAGAACTTAAACTACCTCCCCTTTGCCCTCTCCATTTATATTTGCAAACATCAGAGAAACTACACTACGGCTCAGCTTAAACACAGCGAGCTGGGCTGCTGTTAAAGGCCCAGCCAGCACTACTTGGCACATCTGAGTGTTGCGGCTTTTGTGAGTACTAGGGCTGCAACAACTAATCGGTAAGATTGATCATAAAAATAGTTGTCAAAGAATCTCATTATCAATTAGGTGGTCAGTGATTAGTTGGTTAATTACACAGCACCAGCTGCTTCAATCCAATGAACTCCTGCACATGGTATTGTGCAAACATTTTTATTTAATATTTTTTTTCTATCTGATTAATCGGATGATTATTGTCCGATTAATCGGATAGAAAAAAGATTAAAAAAATAAATAAATTAAATTTTTTTTGCACAATCGTAGTTGCAGTAGATCATCAGATTAAAGCAGCTGGTGCTGTGCAACTGACCAACTAATCGCTGACCACCTAATTGATAATGAGATTTGTTGACAACTATTTTTATGATCAAACTTACTGATTAGTTGTTGCAGCCCTAGAGTACCCTGTATCTGAGTTTTCTGGTATACTCATACTAGTGGTAAATGGATACACACATGTGGTCTCTTTATTTTTTTATATCCTTTTCTTATGTGGTCTTAATGGAAGAGGCCTAGGGGTCTGAGGAACAGGAAGTCAGCGAGCTGGGCTGCTTTGAAAGGTCCAGCCTGTATCTACTGGCACAATGGAGTGCCGCCAGAACATGTGAGTACCCTGTACACTGCTGCTATATTTTCAGTCTCTTCATTTATGGATACATGTGGCGCCCCCTTCTCTTGTTCTTTGTCTTCTGTAGAACTATCGTGAATAGGACATTATCTCTGGAAAAGTCTTCTTCGTATGCCCAGGATTCAAAGTACAAGGATACCCTCACTGGTGAAGATTCATCTAAACCTGGACTTACTAAGGACTGTGTCACTTGAGTACTTTATTTAATTTCTCTAGAACCTCTTGTATTTCTGGGCAAGATGTGATATATAGTATTATTTTGTCTTTGTTAAAATTTTGTACTTTTATTATAGAGAGCAAAAGTAATTAAAAGCGCAAAATAGGTTTAAGATTAATTTAAGATGTAAAGAAGGATAACTTCCTCCCTGTCTCAAATACTGGGGCATATTTGGATAATATTGAACGCTCACTATAGGGTCTTATATAAACTTGCATTATACACTGCGGGAATGTATTAAGTAATTGGTTAAACTAGGGTCATAAATAGTGGAAAATTGTTCTTCTTATGGTATATATCGGAACTTAATCTACTTATAGACTGATAAAGGGAAGGGGTTATAGCCCTTTCTCAGATTCACAAGAATAAACAACATCTCCCTTTGTCTCTTCTTTTTAAAGAGAGTTAGGTCCAAAGTATAACCTTAGTAAAAATACTCCCCTTGGACTAAGGTAGGGGAAGTTTAAAGGGACACTGTACCCAAAAATTTTCTTTCGTGATTCAGATAGAGCATGACATTTTAAGCAACTTTCTAATTTACTCCTATTATCAAATTTTCTTTATTCTCTTGGTATCTTTATTTTAAATGCAAGAATTTTAGTTTAGATGCCGGCCCATTTTTGGTGAACAACATGGGTTGTTCTTGCTGATTGGTGGATAAATTCATCCACCAATAAAAAAGTGCTGTCCAGAGTTCTGAACCCCCAAAAAGCTTAGATGCCTTGTTTTTCAAATAAAGATAGCAAGAAAACAAAGAAAAACTGATAATAGGAGTAAATTAGAAAGTTGCTTAAAATTTCATGCTCTATCTGAATCACGAAAGAAAAAATGTGGGTTCAGTGTCCCTTTAAATATTAAGTTTTTAGAAATAGGCTTATAAGACTCTTCTATTTTCCTTCCCTCCTCTCTCTCCCCTTTCCCTCTCAAATGTATATGGATAAATATATTTATACTGCTCCTCATTCTAAAACATTGGCTATGGCGAGTAGAAGACAGCAGCAAAAAAAGCAAGTAAGGCGCAGCGGCGAGCTAAGTCTAGCCTCTCCTCAGGAAGATATCTATGAGATAATAGGAAATACAGAACTCTTGAAACAGATCAGCGCTTTATTTATACCTAAATTCAAATCATTACAAAAAAAGTGTTGAAGTAATATCACAAGAAATGAAACAATTCTCCTCTAGAGTAGCTTTAGTAAAACAGCGGGTATCAGATCTAGAAGACAGAGATATTGAAAAGGATAAGGATATTACAGGAATGCTTAAGCAAATTCAATTTTTAAGTGATAAAGTGGAAGATCTTGAAAATAGTTCACAAAGAAATAATATAAGGGTTATTGGAAAAACAAAAAGTCTAGCAGAGAGGGATTTAATCCAGTTTTCTGCAGTTCAAATTCCTACTCTTTTAAAAATTGCAGATAGTAATCAAGCTATCTTAGTAGAACGTGCTCATAGGATTGGTATCCTGAGAAAACAAGATGAGGGTAGACCTAGGCCTATAATTATTAAATTTTTAAACTTTCAAGGTAAAAATAAAAATCTTACAGGCATATAGAATTAAAAAAAAATGTGATGTTTCGGAATAAAAAAAATCTTAATTTGCCAAGATTTTTTGTACGAAACCTCTAATAGAAGGAAACTATGCGCACCAATATGTGCTCGACTTATCCAAGAATGCTAGAATCAGTATAAAATATTTGATACCCCTCAAGAAGCAGATAATTTTCTGAGAGATGAAGTCAAGTAAGAATGGGAGCTGTTAAACTGGGGGAAAAGCATAAACTGAAATTAGTAATAGAAAAGTATCTTTCTTTTTTTATGGTGATGTACATTAAAGGTATGAAGGGGAAAAAAGAAAAAGGGAAAATTGATACAAGGGTTTTTTGGGTTTTTTTTCTCTTCGTTGGCCAGCCCCTTGGAATGTAGGGGGATTTTCATCACCTATCAAGAGGAAGTCTGTATTATGGCATTTAAATAAATTTAGAGTTGATATTGGATTTTTACAAGAAACACATTTGGGAGAAATTGAAAGCCAAAAGCTGAAATGGAGGTGGGCGGGAGAGGTGGTGTTTGCTCCGGGGGTACATGGAAAGAGGGGAGTGGCAATACTTTTTAAGAAATATTTGCAGTACCAAATTATTAGGAAAGTGGATGCACAGGGCAGGTTTATTATACTTGAAGTGAATCTGGGGAATAGGGGGGTGGTGTTATGTAATGTGTATGGTCCCAATGAAAAAAAGGCCCCTTTTGTAAATTAATTCAGGTCAAGCTAGCAGAGTTTGATAAAAATGTTATCATAGGGGCGATTTTATTCTGATATCGTCATGGCAATTGGATAGAAAGCAAAGTAAGAAAAACGACCATCCAGTGAATCGTGACATTAAAATATTAAGGGCTGTTTGTTATAATCTCAGTTTGATAGATATTTGTTGGAATACTTACCCAGATACTCAAGAATATACGTGCATCTTTAAGACATATAAATCCCTATCATGTATTGATATGTTTTTAATCAGTAAAAAAATATTTTCTATAGCTCAAAAGGTGTCAATAATGCCAATTACTATCTCCGATCATGCACCTATACGCCTTTCATTAGTTAAAAATCCAATAAATCAGCCGAATAACACATTTTTCTTCCCTAAGTATTTATACAATAATTTGAATTTTTTGTAAATTTGTAATTAGCAAGTGGGATAATTACTATGGCAGAAATAAATCTTTAGTAGATAATGTGGAAATGATTTGGCAAGCTTTTAAAGCAGTAATAAGGGGAGAAATTCTTGCTTATTTAGTTAAAAGAAAAAGAAACCATAATAGTTATTGGATTCAACTTACGAATCAGATTAGTAATAAATATCAGCAATATCTACACAACAGCAGTAACGAGAAAAAAAGCAGAGACTCCTGTTTCCAAAGAGAAGCACAAGCTGAGGTTAAAAGAAAAAGTAAATATATGACCTTTGGTAATAAAACAGGGAAATGTCTAGCAAATTTGGTCAACTCTCAAAAATTAAAAAATCCGGTCACTGCTATTAAAGTCAAATATTTAATCAACCACATTATATAATGCGAGAATTACATCATTGTTTTAAAAACCTATATGCTAATAAGGAAGTAGATCATAACAAGAAAGAGATGTTTTGGAAAAATATCAGACTCCCCCAAATATCGAATGATGAGTTAGAGACCCTAAATTCTCCAATTACAGAAGACGAAATTAAATCAGCAAAAATTGGCACTTAATAAATCTCAAGGCCCAAATGATATTCCAGGGGAACTGTATTAAATCTTAGATTATAAAATTATTGCTCTACTGAAGGAAATGTATAATTCCTTCTTGGTAGAAGGGAAGAAACCATCCAGATATTTTAATGAATCTAGAACAGTGCTGATTTTAAAACCAGGGAAAGAATATAATTTAATGGATTCTTACAGGTCTATTTCCCTGTTAAATGTAGACTACAACATTTTAACACAAATTTTAGCAACAATATTCCAATTGGTTATCAATACTCTCATACATCCAGATCAAACTCGGTTTATTAAAGGTAGAACACTAATATCTAATATTAGAAAGCTGGAGATAGTGTTAAATTATTGTAATATAGCCCGTAGGGGAAATAGTTGCTTGGGGAGGGATTCAGCCATTATAACGGTAGACGCACAAAAGGCGTTTGACTCCCTGATATGGAATCACATGTTTACTACCATTAGGAAGTTTGGAATTAAGGGTATTTTTTCTGATACAATCTCATTGCTATACTCTTCCCCTTTGTCAGCTTTAGTTATTAATTCTATGGTATCAGAGAGTTTTGCTCTACAGCGAGGTACATGCCAGGGGTGTCCAATCTCACCTCTCTTGTTTAATTTAGCACTGGAACCTCTAGCTATTTATTTTAGAAATAAGCTTGAGGGAATTAGTATAGATAAGTATAAGATTCAGCAAGCTATATATGGATGGATGATCTATTGATTTTCACACAAAATCTCCAAAATAATCCACCACTAATTATTACGATTTTAGAGGAGTTCAAAACATTCTCAGTGTTTGTTATTAATAAAGATAAGATGGAAATTTTATGGCTGATTTAAAATACAAACTCCCCCCAAACCACATTTAAAGAAGCAAAAGACCATATTTCATACTTGGGCCTGAAATTTTCATGGGAACCAAAATTTTGGTATAGCTTTAACAAGATCTAGAATAGCTACGAACCGGTTATTTTCTGATAAAAAAGGGTTGGGCATGGCAATTCCAGATTTTGAAAGTTATAATATAGCAACAAATATTAAGTATATATTTGACTTTTTTGAGCTGGGTCATTTTTCAATATATGAAATAGAAGAAGTGATGGTAGCACCTTTCTCACTAAAAGCTTTAGTGCATATGTCCACAAAGTTAATACCTAAAAGAATTAAGCAATTAGTAATCATAGAACAACATATACGGGCATGGCGTAAGATCTGTATAAAACTAGGCATTTATTATAGAATTTCTTTGTTTCCTACTATTAGAGGAAACCCAGCGTTTTCTGAAGGCTATGACTCAGCAAGATTTGAATATTGGTCGCAGGCAGGAATAAGATTTATGGTGCAGCTAATTAATATAGAAAATAGCAAAGTAAAAACCTTTAATTAATTTAAGAGGGAATTTGGCATATTGAATCAACATTTTTTTTCATATTTACAATTACGACACTATGCAGACCAGTTACTGAAACTTACAAATGTAGATTGGCGAAATATAGTTATCAAACATAATCTAATGCTTTTCGCACAAGGGAATGTATCTATATCTACTATATACAGGGCATCATTAAATTCCCAGGAAGCGCATAATATTACTTATCTTAAGCTCAAATGGAGTGAATTTATTCAGGATCAAAACGAGCTGGATTTAATGAAGAGCTCTCTAATTAGGACAACTAAAGCTATGAAAGCAGAGTACTTTAGAGAACAGCAAATTAAAATATTGTATCAAGTTTTCATAACTCCAAAATATTTCTCATACTGGGTAAAAGAGAGCAATAAGTTATTCTGTGTAAAATGCAAATTTATGATGGTGGACATGGTGCACTGTATCTGGTCGTGCCCAATAATGCAAAGGTTTTGATGGAAAATCTTTTTTTGGGTATCAAAGATGCTGAATCAACATATTCATCTCTCCAAATGTAATATTGTTTTCTTAACAACCTTTGAAGAAATGGGTAGAAATATCCTATTATTGAATACAGTTATTCTTGAAAGGAAAATAATTCAGAAATATTGGCAAAGCTATAAAGAACCTAAATTTATACAAGTTAAAGGGCCACTAAACCCAAAATCTTTTGTTCGTGATTCAGATAGAGAATAGAAATTTAAACATTACAATTTACTTCCATTATTTTTTTTCTTCATTTTTTAAATATCCTTAGTTGAAGAAAAAGCAATGCACATGGTGAGCCAATCACACAAGGCTTCTATGTGCAGCAACCAATCAGCAGCTAGTGAGCATATCTAGATATGCTTTTCATCAAAGAATATCAAGAGAATAAAACAAATTAGATAATATAAGTAAATTAGAAAGATGTTTAAAATTGCATTCTCTTTCTAAATCATAAAAGAAAAAATGTGGGTGGCATGTCCCTTTAAGAACACTGTCCTATATCAGCTATATTTAGAACAAGCTAAAGTAAAGATGGAAACTGATAGTAATATCAAATATTTTTTTGTGAAATTGGAAGAATATATTAGGTTTCATTTTTAAAAATTAAATTTTAGCGCTGCGGAATCTGTTGGCGCTCTACAAATAACCGATAATAATAATAATAATTTTCTATTAGAATCAAATTTGAGGGGGGAGTGGCAGTTCCCGGGGGGCTGACCGGCAGGGGATTTTTTTTTTCTTTCCTGGAATATGATGTTGTATAAATATCTAATTTCTTATTTGCTTAGGTGATTTGTAAATTAAGGAGAGGGGGAACGAGGGGAGGAAAATGGGGAAGGGAACAATGGGGGTAAGGGCACAGAACTGGCTGTTTATTAAAAAGGGATGCTGCGACTACCAATTATGTATACCTTGATTATTCATATTTTCTAATAAAGCTGGTTAAAAAAAATGAAAATGAAACGTAATGAAACTAAATTTTTAGCGTTGCACATGTCTAATAAGCACTGAGATAAGGGGCAGTCTGTAGATACAAGTAATTATAGAGGTAAAAAGTATTTTAATATAACAGTGACTGGGGAATGGGTAATAAAGGGATTATCTATTTTTTAGGTAGAATGTCCCTTTAATGCAAACTCATGTTTACACTAGTAATTGTGATAATGCTTCAAATGAGTTGCTAATTCCAAAATAAAATCACTTTTTTAATTAAAAACTTCTCTATACATCTTTAAAATGATATGAAACACATCTATTACCCTGCATTAAATGACATGCAAAGCCAAAGTTTTATTATCATGCATTTAAATAATTCTGATTTAAAAAAGTTCAGAGGCAGACAGAGAAGCCTTTAACCATCTCATATTAGGAAACTTATTGTAAATCATGTGGTATGCTGGTGTTTTTGAAGAAAGGAATGAAAACAGCCTATCTTGTTCAGAATAAAATTCCTTCTAAAACTATCTGTTGACAACATCTGCTTATAAATGGTGTGTATGTGCGCACGTGCGCTAGGGTTGCCACCTCGGCCATGTTTTCCAGGACACTTATAAGTTACACATGTTGCAAGGTATGCAGAGGGGAACATGCATTGTGCACCTTAACAGCACACAAATACTGACCCTGGAGAGCACTATTCATGTTCCTCCCTGCATACCCTGAAGCATGTGTAACTCATAAGTATCAAGGAAAACATGGCCGGGGTGGCAACCCTAGTGTGTGAGCACGGACATCCACAGTTCTGGAAAGCAAACATATATTTATTATACCCTGATAACCGCTAAGAATGTTTTATTGATTTAAATAGTGTAAGTTCTAAATTGGCTGTGCTGTTTTCTCATTACATGCAGATGTTGTTGTTTTTGTTTTTTTTTTATTTAAAATTGTGTACTGGTTTGTAATGTATACAAATATAAATTGGTATTAAAATTGCAATTGAGTTCTATAATTAAACAATGAAAAGTGCTGTGACTCTTTGAGTGCACATTTAGGCCCTGATATTCAAAGGTTCTCGAGCTTGGAGAGAAATTGTAGTTCAGATTTCACATGGACTGAACTCACTGAATATTCAAAAGAAAAAGGGCGGAACACTGCGAGATCTCTCTCATTTCTATATATTAAGGAGAGACAAGTCCAGTGCAATACAGCACTACATGGTATGAGAGTTTTGTTACACTTATACTTTGTGCTTTGTATTTTAGATTACTTTACACTCTAGATTGGGTCTTTTCAGTATTATAGCATTTAAGCTTTGCACTTTCTCATTTATATTTTAATACATTTAGATTTAGCTCTAGCAGTGATTTTACAAATTCTGATTAAAATTTGAAATATTCTGTGTTATAACAAATTAGGATCATACTTTGTATATTTTTGTAAAGCTTTTTTGTGAAGCAAATTAAAACTGACCGGTTCAGAAAGTGGTAGGGAAAGGGCATATCCTTGAACAGGGGAGTTCCCAGGGTATGTCTGAAGCTCTCTCACAAGTCTTGTGAAATTTTGTAAGCATTTTAAACAAGCTGGTCTCACTGATTTGTCTCGCCAGCTGTATGTAGGTGAAGTTTGCTCAAAATTCACAATACACTTATTTTAACTAACAGGAAAGTAATATATACTAGCATATAGACAAACACAAGTAAAATTGTAGTGAATACATTTCAGTTTAATTTGTAATTGATGCAAATGGAGCCTTTATATCAGCCTCAGGGGTTATCCAGTTACATTGCCTCTACCATGTGAAATTTTGTATCCCAAAGAGCTTCATTACTTTCTATGGAAGGCATCTCTAATCTCTTTGGGATTTTAAGGTTAGAATGCAGCTGAGCCTATAAGCAAGCAATATATACATATCAGTAATTATTATAGGAAATATAAACCCTTTGCTTAGGTAAGGAACCCTTTCATACGGTATACTCAGGCTGTGAAAGTGTTAAAGCAGCAGGGTATTTTATTCACTGATTCTCAACAAATTGTGCAGGCAGCTCACGTTAATTGATCTTCTTTGTACAGTCATCTTTCCCTGCCTTCTTAACCCTATAACACTTGCAGAGTGTTAGAATGTTCAGCTGATCACTTGAAGCCAGGAAAGTGCAACCCTTTTGTAAATAAAGTATGGGCTGTGTGAGTGCTGTGTGATGAAATACCTCCTTTATATACAGACATGAGAGGCCTGGTGCCTTATATACTGCTCTAACACTTCATTACAATGTCTATCACAACCAAATGCTAGTTTTATAGACATATAAAGTGTGTGTTTTGCTGCCCTGGGCAGAAATCTATCCCTACATATATTTATTTACTAACCCTCTCCCTCTGTACTGCTCTCCCACAGATCCTATCTGTCACATACTCAGGCCCCTTCAATAAACAAAGGTAAATCTGCGAAAATCCATCTGCCAAGTTTAGGCATTTCTTCTTATTATTATTATTAATTAATACTTAAAGGTACATAAAAGTGTAAAATGAAAATACTTTGTGACCCCTGCAAAAGGATTAAACACTAGGGGCCTGATCACATGTCTGGTGTTGCCCGCAAAAGTTGATGTCGGCAATTATTTTGCAAATCAAGCAATCACATATTCAGCACCATACAAATGCGGCTCATATATTTTACCCGTTGCCCGCTGTTTTTACTCCCATAAACTAACATAGAACCGGCGTCGCCAGTCAGTATCATATATTCAGTGCAAGGACTTACGTGGCGAAAATGGAGAAATTTTACTCATAGGCAGGCGCTGCAAGCCTTGCACTGAGTATATAAGTACTGTAACTCCCTAGAATCCTTATCAAACACCTAACGCATGCGCAATATGTACCTCTCAACCGTTATCCCCCCACCGCAATAACTAATAAATGTATTAACCCCTAATCCGCCAAACCCCACATCACAACGTATCTAATAAAGTTATTTACCTCTAATCCACCACCAACCCACAACACACAAAGTATCTAATTACACTATTAACCCCTAGGATTTTTTATTTTTGGTAATTTTTATTAATCTTTAAAGGTAGTCTTTTTTTATTTTATGTAATTATAGTTAATTAGGGTTAATTTAGGGGGTGTTAGGTTAGGGGGCTTAGTGATTTGATTGATACTTTGCGTTGTGGGGGGATGGCGGTTTAGCAGTAAATAGGTTAATTAGGTAGTTTGTGTTGTGGAGGGGTGTTGGTTTAGGGGTCAATAGGGTTAATAGGTAGATTGCGTTGTGGCGGATTTGGGGTTAATACATTTATTAGGTACTTTGCGATGTGGGGGTATGGCTGATTAGGGGTTAATACATTTATTCCGGTACTTTGCTATGTGGGGGTTGGCGGATTAGGGGTTAATAGTTTAAATAGGTAGATTGTGTTGTGGGGGGATGGTGGTTTAGAGGTTAATACATTTTATTATTAGTTGCAATGTGGGGGGATGGCGGATATAGGGGTTTTGATGCATCAAATTCATTTTTTGGAAGCGGGTTAGATTTTTATGTGCGATTAAAAAAATGTTGATTTTTCGGCAGTTCATAAATTGCTGTAAGTCACTGGCGACTCCAGAAATGTGTATTTCCTCATATTTATGAACCTCGCAAATGTTTATCCAACATTTTACGGCAATATATGATCTGCCAGCGCCGTATATGTGATTCACCCGATGTGCAAGGTGAACTTAAGGGCAGCATGGATTTCAGCAGTTGAGCTGAAACCTACGCCGTATATGTAATCTTGCCCTAAATTTTTCTTTGCATAAATGTTTTGTATGTAATCCATTTATATTGCTCTTTTTTTAAATAACAATGTCCTGATTTTCAGACTCCTAAAGAAGCCCCAAAGTTTTAGATATATACTGATGTCTATAGACTCTTGGTTGTGTAATGGGTCTTTTCATATGCAGGGGAGTGTCTGCTCTTCTTGCTTTCCCAGCCCCTTTTAGTGGGTGTCCCAGCTTAACCTCATCAACAGTGCTAAACTGGGTGGGGCTTCGACGTAAGTTTTTAAAAGGTTTTATACTGTATTTTTATATCAGTATCTGGGTGTGCATATTCTTCTTTATAGCAGTGTCTATTACTTGCAGTTATATGAAAAATGGTGTATACTGTCCCTTTAAGTTTCTGAAGACATATCTTTCATGTATACAGTTCTATATCAATATACATACCACAAAGATTGTTTTTCTTTTGAGTAGTTGAATTAAAAGGTCATTCTACTCTCCTCTAAAAGGGTTAAACATATAGTCAAAGTTGTGTTCCTGCAACCCCTGTGCCCCTCCAAGATAAGGATACAAGTGGTGTTGATTTAAGCATGTAGATACATAAGCCTGTTCCTGATTGGCTCACCAACACTTACCCTTATTGGGAGTAAGAAAGGAGTGCGCCTGGTAACTGTCTCTTTAACATTTAAGCAATTGCAATTGCAAAAGTTAATTATACTGACTAAGGGCCAGATTGTTAATTATACTGACTAAGGGCCAGATTACAAGTTGTGCTCTTGAGCTCAAACACCCCCAGAAGTAGGGTTGCCACCTCAGCCATGTTTTCCTGGACACTTATGAGTTACACATGCTGCAGGGTGTGCAGGGAGGAACGTGTATTGTGTTTCTGGACAGCACTATTCATATTCCTCCCTGCACACCCTGCAGCATGTGTAACTTATAAGTATTCTGTATTTTAAGGGACGGGTGGCAACCCTACCCAGAAGTAAACTTAATTTATTACAAATAAAAACTAAAATGTTTGCACTTGAGTAAAACCTGATGCAAGCTAACTTCAGGACTTATAGATATAGATACAGCCATAGAATGAAATGTGTGGGAAAAATTAGAGCTTTACAATTCAGAAACTAAAAATAAAGGGTTAATGGTGAGGCACTGCAGTATAAATTTGCAGGTAAAATAATTAAAGTACATATTATTTGTTGTCTGTATCCCAACTTGTTTTATGTCCCTTTAATGGAGGGCATTGATAAAAAAAACCGAATACTTATAGCTTGTGCGTTAACCACACATCGTGTTACACCTACATCTCTCAACCGGAAGGTAGTTATGCATATTTTAAATTGATTAAAAATTATTTTTTATGTTTTAAGGTATTTGAGTGGAAAGGGCTCCAAAGTATGTATGTGCATATATATATATATATATATATATATATATATAAATATATATATATATATATATATATAGCCCTTTCCATTAAAAACACCTTGTCAAATACTGTATAAATGTTAACTCTTATAAAAAAAATGTTATTAATGTTTATATGGCTAATTGGTATTATATAGTGCATCTATGAGTGAACAATTTATTTTAATGTATTTATGTTGTGATTGGTGCACATTTATTATTTAGTCCTAACCCTTTATACAAGGGATTCAGTTGGGCTAACCCAACAGACGAAAATTTAGATTGCGCTCGGCGGTGTGTGTTTACTTTCAACTTGTAATACGTACCAAGTTAGCAAGGTTGCAATATTTGCTATACCACACTTGCACTAACGATAGCACACCACTTGTAATCTAGCCCTAAGTTTTTAGTTTCATTTAAAAAAAAAATATATATATAAAAAATATATAAAAATATATTGAACCAGTTTAATACTAGATGCACTGTTTGTGTAGTTGCAGTGCTGGTGCAAATATTTTCACCTTCCTAGGCAAAAACAATGTTGGCAACCCCTTTGCCCTTTAATTTTTCTTGAACAACTTAACAGGAATGAGAAAATACCACTATAATTTACTACTATTGGGATATAAAGAAAAGGATCCAACAAAACATTTTAGGAATCAACACTTTAGCTGCTACTGTAGAGTAAATATTACCTGCACTTTAATGTATTATTATTCTTTGAATATGTTTTAGACACCTAGGGGCCGCGCAAGCCTTCAGGCTCACCGGAAATAGCAGTTATGAAGCAGCTCTGAGGCTGCAGACATCAATCTGCCCGATCCTATACGATCGGGCTAATTGACACCCCCTGCTAGCGGCAGATTGGCCGCAAATCTGCAGGGGGCAGCATTGCACAAGCAGTTCACAAGAACTGCTTGTGCAATGATAAATGCAGACAGCGTATGCTGTCGGCATTTATCGATGTCTGTCAGACAGTCTACTCCAGAATTGTTATTGCTTGAAAAGATAGATAATCCCTATATTACCCATTCCCCTGTTTTGCATAACCAAAACGGTTATAATAATATACTTTTTACCTCTGTGCTTACCTTGTATCTAAGCCTCTGCAGACTGCCCCCTTATTTCAGTTATTTTGACAGACATATTTATTTTATATATACACTAGCTGGTTTTGCTTGTTGAAACTATAACCCATTCAAGTGAGCTGTGCTTGCAGGGACAGCACATTTCCTTATTTGATCACTCTCTATACACAAAACTGCTTCCTTATCTTATGTCTGTCTGTATACACAAAACACTTAGAAGTGTGAATGGGGCAGAATATGATGGTTATGTAACTACAGCACCACAGAGAAGAGCCATCTGGAAAATTATTTTGGTGGGAAATGGTGACAAGAAGCTTTTAGAGGGTAGATGATAAATTTGTTTGCATAGCTGAGTTTTACTCTACATAAGGTTGGGGACTGTCTATAAGAGCAACACAGAGCATTCCATAGAATAGGCTCAGCAAGAGATAAGTAATGAGAGAAGGTAATGACTGAGGATAGACATAGGTTTTTGGCAGATCAAAGAGGGCAGTTTTGGAAGTTTCTTAAAGGGACAGTAAACATTTTTTTTTATTACATGTAATAGTGAGTGTATTAAAAAGTATGTCTATAAATCAGCAATATTTGTAGCTTAAAGAAATAAGTAAATAAATAAAGGCGCA
This sequence comes from Bombina bombina, assembly GCF_027579735.1. Classification (NCBI taxonomy): domain Eukaryota; kingdom Metazoa; phylum Chordata; class Amphibia; order Anura; family Bombinatoridae; genus Bombina; species Bombina bombina. The sequence continues at coordinate 1,265,104,645 of NC_069499.1, read as the reverse complement.
TTTCATCTCCAAAGACTTATGTCTGCCCAACAGCAGTTTTATATACATACTGCACCATTAATATATTGTGTGTGTTAATTTCTTCTTTGTGTGCCCAGCTTCCAAAGCAGTCAGGAAGCATTTTTTTTTCACTTATTTTTCACTTGATCCACTGTTTACATTGGTATCAGCAGGGGAGCAAAAATAAAGTATCAGTAGTTCTCTTGCTTGCAGTGTAAAGGGTGGGTAGCAGCCTTATTATTGGCTTTACTGAGTCCTTCTGCATATTAGGGAGAAAGGAACAAAAACCAGCAATGTAAGTTAATTGCCAGGAGATTTTTTTACTGACTAGTATGTTTACAATACTTACACACACATATACATACATGCATACATATATATAATAACCTGTTGGCACCCTGTCGGATGTTGAATTATTGGTGAGAGTGTCGATGAGTGACAATGTGTCCCTCATAGGAAATAATAGGAATTGCAGCTTCAGCAAAAGGCGAGACAAATATGACTGACACCCTACTCGTAACCTGTACTTTAGAGCAGGCGATGTATACCAATCAAAGTTCAGGTTACTCCCCCTGGAATGCTCGGCTGACTCCCACAGAATGTCTACAGCTACTTCATGTCTTAGCTACACACCCCTGGAACACCCAGATAACTCTCTAATACCGCCCACACCTACATCATGTCTTCCCTATACTCCCCCTGGAATGTCCAGCAAACTCCAACACCTACGTCATGTCTGCAATCTATCTGACTAATAAAGTATACAAAAGTGAACCTAGCTCTCTTGCCTAGTAAAAAAGCCCTATATTAAAAAAAATCTTAAATTAAAAAAAACAACTTTATCTTAAAAAAGATGCCCTGTGAAGCGCATTTTGTTGGTCATTGCCCTGATGAGCGCATTTTGTAGGGTAATGCCGTAAAGTCTAACAGCTCTTTTGCCCAATAAAAATAAATAAAAAAACATATTCTAAAAAAATCCCCCTAACCTAAAAAAAATCCACTATTCTAAAAAAAAACTGCCCTAAGAAGGGCATTTTGTAGGGCATTGCCCTTAAGTTATTTCAGGTCTTTTGGGCTAAAAATTAACAAACCCTATTCTAAACCCCCCCCACAAAAAAAACTAATTCTAAACCTCAAAGTTTCTACCTACCCATCTAGACTCCGGTGGTGCTCCTCTGCTTTCTTCATGACAGCTGTCCTCCAGGGTGGTCCTCTTCATCTTCATGCCGACGGTCCTCTTTTTCCATCTTCCATCTTCTTCCATCCAATGCTTCTTTTCTTCTTATCTTCGTATCTTCTTGCAGATATCCTCTTCAGGCGGTCACAGAAGCACAATGAGAATTTTGTAAGCTATGGTCAATATCTTGAATTTAATTCTCTAATATATAGGGAGACAGTATGAGAACTGGCAGGAAGGTGCAGCTAATGTTAATTCAGTGTGAGTGATGAACGAGTCTTGAAGAGGTCTTTGTAATAGATTACTAATAACGCCTAGTGTGTTTTCTATGAAATAAGTGAGCATTTTACTTTTAATTCTCTATATAAATTACACATCCAACATTTATAATTAATATGTCATGAGGATCTAAAACTTGGGGTCAGGGTGTTTATTGTCTGGACATGATCCATAAGAATATAAAGCAGGTAAACGTTTTGTTTAATGTGCTATGGAATAATCGAACAAGAGTTACTCTCCAAGGAACCTCATCCCCAGCTGCTTTCTTATTATTTGCATCCATCATTATTACATTCCATGATTCAACAGCGCTTACTGACACCTTAATTCTACAGGATACAATGATATTTTAGACAGTTGGATGCTTCCAGCTTTGTGGCAACTTTTATGGGAAAGACCCTTTCCTGTTCTAGTATAACTGCACAAAGAGAGGTCCATGAAGACATGGTTTGACAAGTTTGGTGTGAAGGAACTTAAGTAGCCTGCACAGAGCTCTGACCTCAACCAACTAACACCTGCGGGATGAATTAGAGTGCTTATTGCAAGCTAGACCTTCTCATCCAACATGTGCCTGACCTTGCAAATGCTATTTTGGCTGAATAGGCACAAATACCATCAGACACACTCCAAACTCTTGTGGAAAGCCTTACCAGAAGAGTTACAGTTGTTATAGCCGTAAATGAGGGAGGGCAATTCCATATTAAAGGCCATAGTTTTGAAATGGGATCTCCAAGCTTATATTGGTGTGATGGTCATGTGTGCAGATACTTTTGGCCACAAAATCTATTTGCCTGTACAGCCTTTACGCTATTAAATAAAGCCTTGATGAGTTATTTATGGATTTTTTTTTTATTCAAGAGCCTAATGTCAGGTAGATTAAGACTTTTGCTGCCAGAAATGCACCATTGTAGACCAAATATAGACATTATCAAAATAAATTATTATAGAGGTGTTTTAAGGAAGATTATTATTACTTACATTATTATTTCAAATCTTTTCATCTCAAGCATATAAACATAGGCTGTTGTCAGGCTAAGGTGATTGCCACCTATGGTGTTGAGTGATGGTCTGGCTGTGCAGAAGTAACAGAAAAAATCAGAGGACAGTCCAGAACAACAGGTTATGTAATACACCGATTGCAGATCACTTTGCACAAGCTTAGGTATAAAGCAGGAGAAAACCAAGTCCAGTTAACATGCCACGGTTCATACACAGGAAGGCAGTCGAAACAAGACTTCAATCTGAAAGGAACAAGCAGGGGCGAAGTTCAGAGAGGTCAGGAATCCGGATAATAACAGAGGTACCAGCAACTGGAGCCGGGAAACAGGAGAAACTCAAGGTAATGTACAAGTGAGCTGTAGAGTTTTATAGGGGAAGACCCCTCCTCTGGGAGTGGCCCAGTAGGATGAGAGCCAATGCAATGTATAGATCCTGTGTAAGTGAATGCACCTGTAGATTTACTGGGAGTTTTGCTTTCTTGCAGTACCTCGCTTTCACCACATAGATTGATGGTGCTCATGTTACTGTCTGTATTCTGTTGTGCAATAGGTCTCAAACTCGGAGACTGGATTAATGGAAAAATGAGCAGAGATGTAGCAGATGAAAAAGAGGTAGACAGGAGAGGAACCTCAAGGTGAGTGGCTGGCAGGCTGGGCAAACAGACCAAGGATGAACAAGATGCAGATCTGATAGAGGGCACGACAGATTGACTAATCCATGGTCAGCCTACAATGGTTCTCTTTCTGTTAGTATTTGGAGTTATATCATGACAAAGCCTCCCCCTAATGTGCAACCTCAGGGTGCGCAAGGATCTTTCATCATGACCAAAGCCCTTCCACTCAACTAGGTATTCTAATCATCTCAAACGTATGCAGGAATCTACAATAGCTTCCACTTCATATTCATGAATTTCATCTATTGAATTGAAGCAAAAGTTACAGTAGGGTTGGAAGAATTCCATGGTTTTACCAGAGATATATTGAAGGTTGGATGAAGGTGATATGAAGATGGGAGTTCCAGACGTACTGTTACTGGGTTAATGACTTTCGTTATCTGAATGAACCAATGAAATGAGGACCCAGTTTCTTGGAAGGACTGGAAAGTCACAGATTGCGAGTTGACAGTAAGACTTTATCTTTATCTTTGAGATTGAAGTAAGCTTCTTTGAAGAAGACTAATTTGTTGTTGTAAGTTCTGGAGTCTCACAATCAAATTTGGAACTGGTGCATAACATGGAAGACCAGGTAGAGTAGTCTTCCAAAATTGGAAAGGAATATTGGTGACATTTGACTGGATAGTTGGATTTGGTTATTATAAGCGAATTTTGCTAATGGCAGTAGTTGCTTGTAACCCGTTGACTTGGAGATGGGACACATAACAGCTGATATATTCCTCCAAGGTTTGGCTAACACTATGTCTGTCCATTGCCTTTGGGATGGTAAGCTGTGGTCAGAATATGTGTGATTTTCAGATTCCTACAATAGTGTTCCCAGAATCTAGACGTAAATTGGGTACCTCTATGATCATGTTATGACTCTGGAAGCCTGTTTAGACAGAATATCTCTTTGATAAATAGGGATGCAGTGGTGCTAGCACTTGGTAGCCCAATTGTTGGAACGAAGTGAGCCATCTTGGTGAATCTATCAATCACTACCAGGATGGTGCTATGCCGTTTTGATGGGGGAAGATCTACAATAAAGTCAAGAGGTATGTTGCTTCATGGTCTGGCTGGCAAAGGTAGAGGCATTACAGAACCCATGGGGTGCCAGTTGAAGTGCTTGTTTCAAGCACAAATTCTGCACTCAGAGACATAAGCCTTGACAAGAGAGATGAGGGCACCAAAACTGACAGATAGCATCTAATGTCTTTAATATTCCCCCATGCCCATTGCATGGGGAACCTAAATCCTTGTACAGAAGAAGTCCTTGATTTTGTGTAACCTATGGCTGTATTGGGGCAGGATTTGTTGAGGAATATTGTCTTATCAGGTGGAACACTGTGTCAGGAAGGATAGGATCTTCAGGATTGGCATTGTTCATACGGGAAAGGGCATCAGCCTTCTGGTTCTTTGAACCAGGTCTACAAAAGATTTAGAGAGGGAAACATGTGAAGAATAAGGCTCACCTAGCCTGGACGAAGGGCACAGAGATCTGGCATTTCTGAGGTGCTCCAGATTTTTATGATCAGTTAATACTGTAGTGGAATAGGGTGCTCCTTCAAGCAAACATCTCCACTTCTCCAAAACGCTTTTAATAGCAAGGAGTTCTCTATCACCAACATCTTGGAGAGTCTTAGAATACACCAAGATGTCATCAAGATACACTATTAGAAATGTGTACAGTAGATCTCTTAATATGCATAAATAAAAAGAGAGAAGTGCTCAACCTGGAAACGAACAATAGCATAATAGCTTGTTCTATGGCTAGTTCTATGGCAGAGAAGAACTTTCCTGAAGCATATCAGTCTGATCCTGACTTCACAGTACAGTCCAGCCCCGAAATACCAGGCAATCCTTCTCTGAACGAGAGAAACAGCAAAACCCCAGACGTACGTTTCGGCCTATTGTGGGCCTCATCAGTGAGGTGCAGCCATATCCCTCTAGGCACACTGAGCAACGGGTCCACGTCTGGATTCCTGCATCACACTTAGGGAGACTTCCCAAAATGTCATAATTTGCATAAATAAAAAGAGAGAAGTGCTCAACCTGGAAACGAACAATAGCATAATAGTTTGTTCTATGGCTAGTTACCTTCCAAGAAGCAGCCTCTTTTGGCTCAACATGTGCCTTTCACAGAGAAGAACTTTCCTGAAGCATATCAGTCTGATCCTGACTTCCCAGTAAAGTCCAGCCCCAAAATACCAGGCAATCCTTCTCTGAACGAGAGAAACAGCAAAACCCCAGATGTACGTTTCGGCCTATTGTGGGCCTCGTCAGTGAGGTGCAGCCATATCACTTTAGGCACACTGAGCAACGGGTCCACGTCTGGATTCCCGCATCACACTTCCCAAAATGTCATAATTTGCATAAATAAAATAAAAAAATAAATCTCTGAAGATGTCATTTCGGAAGTGCTGAAAGCTGGCAGGAGCACTACACTGTCAAAATGGCATATCCAGGTACTTGAAGTGGCCATATGTCAACATGAAGGCTGTCTTCCATTCATTCCCCAACTTCACCCGTACCAAAGTATAAGCTTCTCTGAGATCAATCTTGGTAAATATCTGGACTTCTTTTACCCTATCCAGAAGTTCAGAGATCAGAGGAAGGGGCTATCAGTACTTTACAGTTATTGTATTTAGGACCCAATAATCCACACATGGTCTGAGCCCTCCACCTTTCTTCCACACAAAAAAAAAATACCCGCTCCTGCGGGAGAGGTTGAAGGTCTCATAAACCCTTTAGCAAGATTATCTTTAATATACTCTTTTAGATGCCTGAGCTCTGGTCTTGACAAGGGATAGATTCCTCCATAGGGTATGGCAGAGCCAGGGAACAAGTCTATTTGGCAATCATATGGTCATTGTGGGGGAAGGTACTATGCCCCTTTCCTTCTGAAAACATCAGCAAATTCTTGATAGTTAACATAACACTGAATTTGTGTTTCAGAGATGGCAACTAGAATAATATCTGTACTTTGTGTACTTAGATATAGGGTGTGACACATAACTGAGGAGAAGGTGAGCGTACCTGTCTCCCAATTAATACCTGGGTTATGGAACCGGAGCCATGAAAGACCTAGTATAAGAAGGAATAAAGGAGACAGGACAACATCAAAGTAGATATCCTCACTGTTTATTCCAGATTTTCATCTGTAGTGACCCTTTTTTGAAAGGGCCAGAACTCATGATAGATCCATCACCACATGTATGATCATAAGAACTTTTTCAGTAGGTGTATCAAAAGGTCTCTAGCCATTCTTTAATTCAGAAAACGTCCACTGGCTCCCGTGTCCACTATAGCAGAGATGTTATACTGGTTTCCTGCCCACTGTAATGAGATGACAATGGAGAGGTGTGAGGCTGTGGTTTTAAAGGGATAGGAAAGTCAAAATTAAACTTGCATGATTCAGATAGAGGATGTAATTTGAAGACACTTTTAAATTCACTTCTATTTTCAAATGTGCTTCGTTCTCTTAGTATCCCTTGTAAAAAAATAAATATGCACATATCATACACTTGTGGGAGCTGCTGCTAATTGGTGCCTGCACATATTTGTCTCTTGTGATTGGATAACTCGATGTGTTCAGCTAGCTGCCAGTAGTGCAACGCTGTCCCTTCAGCAATGGATAACAAGAGAATGAAGCAAATTTGATAATAGAAGTAAATTGGAAAGTTTTTAAAAATTGTATGTTCTATCTGAATCATAAAAGACAAATTTGGGGTTTACTATCCCTTTATTATTTATTATGGAAAGAAGGGTATGAGAAGAGAAAGACTCTTCTTTCTCTAATAGAGCAGTTGCAAAAGAAGTATCCAGCCCTCCCGAAATACATATCGGTCTCTACAGCTGCAGAATCAGAAGGGAGCTTTCCTTTTTGCTTATATGAGCAATGTCCAGTGGCTCTTTTTCTCCTCTTATCCAGATCACTAGGGCAATGGTATCTTCAAGCACAGAAGGAGGATCATAACCTACCAGCTCATCCTTTAGGGTTTCTGAGAGTCCAGTTCTGAACTGATATAGGACGGCTGGTTTGCTCAAGGCGGTATCAGCAGAGATGCGTCTGAATTCACTAATATATTCTTTATCAGGTCTGTGGCCTTGGTGAAGGACTCAAACTGTTCCCTGCTGATCAGGTGCAATGAGGATCATCATGTAATACATTTTTGGCTGATACGAAAGCATCTAGGGATTCCAATTTGTTGCTATTAGTGAGGACCAAATTATGAGCTCAGAGCTGAGGCACCGCAGAGAGCAAAGAAATTATCGTGCAGACCTTAGCAAAGTCAGTTGAGTATGTCCTGGGCTTGACTGCAACCATTATTATTTTACATGCTGTAATAAAAGTACAATAGCTGCTTCTATCCCCAGAGAAACGCTCAGGAAAAGAAATGCTGGGCTCCAAGACAGGTGTCACATTGGTAGGTCAGTTGGAGCTGCAGGAAGTGGAGCTGGAGAGGACACCTGTATACTCTCCATTTTCTGAAACAAAAGGTTTTGCCGCTTGTGCATCTCTTTCATATTTTGTGTAATTGCGGTCATCTGCTGGGAAAGAGAATTGAGTGCTAATTAATCACAATCAAATGAGATAAGATAAACATTTCACCATGGTTTTCAGGTGCGTTATAAAATTCTGCATTTAATAACAGTTTTAAATACATTTAAAAAATGTATTTTATACACTTTTTTAGTGTAGTGCTGAGTTGCTGATAGATATGCTATAAATATAGCATTTGGCTTTCATGTCAATTTAAGATGAAAGAAGATGTTCTTTGGCGTTGGGTTGCATTTGTATTGAAACATATTCCAGTTCAGGGGCCAGGCAGTGCACAAAATGTTATCAGGCAAAATAAGCAGTTGGCTAGTGGCTAGTGGCTAGTGGCACAATTACCCAGATTGGCACCTACCTGGTTACTGAAGTGAAGCCAAACTTCTCATTGTTTTACATCTGGCCTTCCTTAATTACGCAGTACAGCCAAAATCTTCAGTGTGGTATTATATCCATGTCTTCTATAAAGAGCACATGCAAACATTAAGCACATGCAGGCTGAAAAGCATTGGGAACATTGTCTTGTCTCTGTCTAGCGGAGCTAGAGATCTTAATCTGACGCCAGTGGTAGATATTTAGGGAACTCAGTAGCTCAAAATAGAAATGAGTAGCCTTGATAAAAAATGGGCTGCAAATAATGTAAGGTGTGCTGAATAAGAAAATAGATTATCAATATGGATAATGACCACTGACAAAAAGTGTGAGGTTTTGAAAACTTAAAAGGGCATTAAACTCCTTGATCGTTATTTATTTTTTATTCTGTTGCTTAACCCTGTCCCCAGATATACTAGAATGAATCCTGCAAGATTCCAAACCTTGAATCAAGTCTACATAGTGAATGTAGGAGCTCAACTATATGTTTCCCATATTGGCCACAGCTAAGGAAATAAAACAAAAATAATAAAATAAACATACTCAATATGTTTTTTTCCATGAGTATGTCCCTGGAATGCAATACAATAATAAAAATACAGTTTATTTTGTATGCAGATATTTTGCAAAGCTGGAAAACGCTATGCACATCTCAAAAGGTCCCACCTTGTCCAATTAGAGAGCTGGCCTGCACTACCCTCTTCTGATTGGTGAGGGGTCTACTAATATAATCCAAAGGAATTGTCCTGCTTTGTTGTCTGACCAGGGCCAGACTGGGAATAAAACGCAGCCCTGGAAAATTTTGAGACCAGGTTACTGGGATACTCCTTGCCCCAATATTTTTTTAAGAATTATTAAAAATTATTAAACAAAAGTGCCAAATTGTTGTTATTTAGGCACCCTACAACCCAATTGCATCTATTAATTACCCCTTTGAATTGTAGCTTCCAGCCCCAGCTGCTGCAGCCCACCGGGAAATCTCCTGGCAGGCCAATCCGGCATTGTGTCTGACACCTGGGGGATTATTGTGTTTAAACAGTCTAATGATGAAGATTCTAAGAGACACAGATTTTGTGAGTGGGGTAGTTGAGCAATGGCTTCAGTCAGAACGGTAAAAAAAATTACTAGACAATCCTAGAACTAGGTTTAAGGAAGACCTTTATATTTTTGTTGGGATCCCTTTGGGTTTTGGTTATTTCTTACATTAGTGGAACCTTGGGTTAAGAGGTTTCTTGGAAATATCCTTTTAGGGAGATTTATTCTGTTGTGGGGAATCAGGAGTTAAAGGGATATGAAACCAAATGTTTTTCTTGTGTGGTTCAGACAGAGCATACCATTTAAAATAAAATACAATTTACTTCTATTATCAAATTTGCTTCGTTCCCATGATATTCTGTGTTGAAGAGATACCTAGGAAGGCATCTGGAGCACTACATGGCAGGAAATAGTGCTGCCATTTAGTGCTCTTGCAAATGGATAACATTCTTGCAAAACTGCTGCCATATAGTGCTCCAGAAATGGGCCGGCTCCTAAGCATACGTCCCTGTTTTTAAACAAAAGATACCAAGAGAACAAAGAAAAAATGATAATAGAAGTGAATTACAAAGTTGTTTAAAATCGCATGCTCTATCTGAATTATGAAAGAAACGTTTTGGGTTTTATATACCTTTAAGACAATGTGGCCAGTGGTAGTAGTCACAGATAGGTGGTATTTATGAGATGGGGTTAATGTGAACATAACATGAATATAATATTATGTAGAGAAGGAATATATAGCCCGATTTGTCATTATGGGCTAAAAAGATCATGTACATACATTTACATCCTCCTGTGTTTCTGAGTAACAAACCCACAGCTAAAACATAAAAAAATCTCTGCTGAAATAAAGCATAACCACTACTATCTTCATGGTATATTGCTCTGCTGTAGCATACCCACTATAAAAATAACCATGAACCACTTGCCTGGTCTACATTACCACTACTGAAGGAAAGGCCAACCACAGGTAGTGTTGTCTTTGCTCAGGCTTAATCCCACTTTGCAGGGTGGGGAAAATCCACAAATTTTCGACTGCCCCTTGGCAGTAACCCCTTCAGAATGTTAAAGAAAGGCCTGAATCTTTCATTACGGATCAACACTTAAGCAGCTAAATCTTTATGCCCGGCTTTATAATTATTGGACAAATTATGTTTAAGTCTCTATTTCTGTTGTACACATAAAATCATAAATTAAACATTGAAAATTCTGTTTTGGTATTTACATGAAAAGTTTATCTGATGTATAACAGTTTCACTTGTGTCCTACTTGCAGTTTGTGGGTATCATTTTTTCCACTTTTCCTGATTTCCAGATTATTTAGAAAAGTGCTTGGCTTCTTGAATGCAATATTATATGTTGCTTTTATTTAAAGGGACATGAAATCTTATAACCAGCCCTCCTCTGGCTATAACCATGTGCCAGTGTCATTACTGTGTCATTTTATAGCGCTGGGTGTTATTATACAGATGCAGATACCACTGATTCTATAACCAACCCTCCTCTGGCTATACCCATGTGCCAGTGTCACTACTGTGTCATTAAATAGTGCTGGGTGTTATTATATAGATGCAGATGCCGCTGATTCTATAACCAGCCCTTGTCTGGCTATACGCATGTGCCAGTGTTAATACTGTGTCTTTGTATAGAGCTGCGTGTTATTATACAGATGCAGATACCACTGACCCTATAACCAGCCCTCCTCTGCCTATACCCATGAGCCAGTGTCACTACTGTGTCATTATATAGTGCTGGGTGTTATTATACTGATGCAGATACCACTGATCCTATAACCAGCCCTCCTCTGGCTATACCCATGTGTCAGTGTCACTATTGTGTCATTATATAGTGCTGGGTGTTATTATACTGATGCAGATACCACTGATTCTATAACCAGCACTCCTCTGGCTATACGCATGTGCCAGTGTCACTATTGTGTCATTATATAGTGCTGGGTGTTATTATACTGATGCAGATACCACTGATTCTATAACCAGACCTCCTCTGGATATACCTATGTACCAGTGTCACTATTGTGTCATTATATAGTGCTGGGTGTTATTATACTGATGCAGATACCACTGATTCTATAACCAACCCTCCTCTGGCTATACCTATGTGCCAGTGGCACAACTGTGTCTTTGTATAGTGCTGGGTGTTATTATACTGATGCAGATACCACTGATTCTATAACCAGCCCTCCTCTGGCTATACCCATGAGCCAGTGTCACTACTGTGTCATTATATAGTGCTGGGTGTTATTATACTGATGCAGATACCACTGATTCTATAACCAGCCCTCCTCTGGCTATACCCATGAGCCAGTGTCACTACTGTGTCATTATATAGTGCTGGGTGTTATTATACTGATGCAGATACCACTGATTCTATAACCAACCCTCCTCTGGCTATACCCATGTGCCAGTGTCACTACTGTGTCATTAAATAGTGCTGGGTGTTATTATATAGATGCAGATGCCGCTGATTCTATAACCAGCCCTTGTCTGGCTATACGCATGTGCCAGTGTTAATACTGTGTCTTTGTATAGAGCTGCGTGTTATTATACTGATGCAGATACCACTGACCCTATAACCAGCCCTCCTCTGGCTATACCTATGTGCCAGTGTCAATACTGTGTCATTATATAGTGTTGGGTGTTATTATACTGATGCAGATAACACTGATCCTATAACCAGCCCTTGTCTGGCTATACCCATGTGCCAGTGTCACTACTGTGTCATTATATAGTGCTGGGTGTTATTATACTGATGCAGATACTGATGTAGATACCACTGATTCTATAACCAGCCCTCCTCTGGCTATACCCATGTGCCAGTGTCACTACTGTGTCATTATATCGTGCTGGGTGTTATTATACTGATGCAGATACCACTTATCCTATAACCAGCCATTCTCTGGCTATACCCATGTGTCAGTGTCACTACTGTGTCATTATATCGTGCTGGGTGTTATTATACTGATGCAGATACCACTGATTGTATAACCAGCCTCCTCTGGCTATACCCATGAGCCAGTGTCACTACTGTGTCTTTATATAGTGCTGGGTGTTATTATACTGATGCAGATACCACTGATCCTATAACCAGCCCTCCTCTGGCTATACCCATGTGCCAGTGTCACTATTGTGTCATTATATAGCGCTGGGTGTTATTATACAGATGCAGATACCACTGATCATATAACCAGCCCACCTCTGGCTATACCCATGTGCCAGTGTCACTACTGTGTCATTATATAGTGCTGGGTGTTATTATACTGATGCAGATACCACTGATTCTATAACCAGCCCTCCTCTGGCTATACCCATGTGTCAGTGTCACTACTGTGTCATTATATAGTGCATGGTGTTATTATACTGATGCAGATACCACTGATCCGATAACCAGCCCTCCTCTGGCTATACCCATGTGCCAGTGTCACTACTGTGTCATTATATAGCACTGGGTGTTATTATACTGATGCAGATACCACTGACCCTATAACCAGCCCTTGTCTGGCTATACGCATGTGCCAGTGTCACTACTGTGTCATTATATAGCGCTGGGTGTTATTATACTGATGCAGATACCAATGACCCTATAACCAGCCCTTGTCTGGCTATACGCATGTGCCAGTGTCACTACTGTGTCATTATATAGCGCTGGGTGTTATTATACAGATGCAGATACCACTGACCCTATAACCAGCCCTTGTCTGGCTATATGCATGTGCCAGTGTCACTACTGTGTCATTATATAGCGCTGGGTGTTATTATACTGATGCAGATACCAATGACCCTATAACCAGCCCTTGTCTGGCTATACGCATGTGCCAGTGTCACTACTGTGTCCTATATCCAGCCCTTGTCTGGCTATACGCATGTGCCAGTGTCACTACTGTGTCATTATATAGCGCTGGGTGTTATTATACTGATGCAGATACCACTGACCCTATAACCAGCCCTTGTCTGGCTATACGCATGTGCCAGTGTCACTACTGTGTCATTATATAGCGCTGGGTGTTATTATACTGATGCAGATACCAATGACCCTATAACCAGCCCTTGTCTGGCTATACGCATGTGCCAGTGTCACTACTGTGTCATTATATAGCGCTGGGTGTTATTATACAGATGCAGATACCACTGACCCTATAACCAGCCCTTGTCTGGCTATATGCATGTGCCAGTGTCACTACTGTGTCATTATATAGCGCTGGGTGTTATTATACTGATGCAGATACCACTGACCCTATAACCAGCCCTTGTCTGGCTATACGCATGTGCCAGTGTCACTACTGTGTCATTATATAGCGCTGGGTGTTATTATACTGATGCAGATACCACTGATTCTATAACCAGCCCTCCTCTGGCTATAACCATGTGCCAGTGTCACTACTGTGTCATTATATAGCGCTGGGTGTTATTATACTGATGCAGATACCACTGACCCTATAACCAGCCCTTGTCTGGCTATACGCATGTGCCAGTGTCACTACTGTGTCATTATATAGCGCTGGGTGTTATTATACTGATGCAGATACCACTGATTCTATAACCAGCCCTCCTCTGGCTATAACCATGTGCCAGTGTCACTACTGTGTCTTTGTATAGTGCTTGGTGTTATTATACTGATGCAGATACCACTGACCCTATAACCAGCCCTTGTCTGGCTATACGCATGTGTCATTGTCACTACTGTGTCTTTGTATAGAGCTGGGTGTTATTATACAGATGCAGATACACATCCAGTATTTCACTCAGGCTTTATTTATTCCGTAACTTATCACCCAATATCGCTAGCAGTCTCTTGACAAGCCACTAACTTAATTCACACTACATATTTTTTTTTTGTATTCATATAATATAATCAGAAAGAAAAGATATACTAAGGTTGTGGCGGACACTGCAAGGGCTAGTCACCAGTGTCTGTGTACGTACACCTTGCCTATCCCTGCTCATGGTATTCTTTGTTGAAGAGATTCCTAGGTAGGGAGCGTGCACGTCTGGAGTAATACATGACAGGAAATAGTGCTGCCATCTAGTGTTCTTGCAAATAGATAACATTCTTCCAAAAGTGCTGTCATATAGTGCTCTAAATGTGTATGCTCACTAGCTAAGCTCCCTGCTTTTCAACAAAGAATACAAAGAGAATAACGATTTGATAAAAGAAGTGCATTAGAGAGTTGTTTTAAATGGTGTGTTCTATCTGAATCATGAAAGAAAGAAAAACAAAGGATTTAATGTCCCTTAAAAATGTAAAGATCGAATTTGCAACCGGTCTGTTGGTGCGTGAACATTCAATAAAATGTAACCATTACAACTGTGTTAAAATACTTGATATCCATACAGATAAACAAAACAATATTTTCTAAGGTTTAAATAATGTTTTTTAGATACTTCAGGGTAAATTATGGGTTTTATTTTAGTTAATGATTTAACAGAATTGTTGTATATACAAAATAATGAAATATTTTAAACTAAAGAAATCTGCCATGCATTGGAAAAAGTGCTGTTAAAAGTGTTATAAAATAGTCTGTTTTATTGTTATGATAGAAAACACTAAGCAGTGGGTTACATGAAACCAAAAATATGTATGTCATTATTCAGACAGAGCAAACAATTTTAAATAAGTTTATATTTCACTTTTATTATCTACTGTGCATCCTACTATTGATATCCTTTGTTGAAAAGCATACCTAGCTACCTATACCATATATATGCCTCTTGACATTGGCTTACCGATGTGCTCAGCTAGCTCACAGTAGTGCATTGCTGCTTCTTCAATAAAGGATAGCAAGAGAATGAAGCAAAATTGATAACAGAAGTAAATTGGAAAGTTGTTTAAAAATGTATGGTCTAACTATAGCATTAAAGAAAATGTTGGGGTTTTATGTCCCTCTACAGACATCATTGCAATATGTATTATTCATCATTTTCAGAGACGGATTGGCCTGATGGGATACTTGGACTTCTCGTGGCGAGCTGCCGTTGCCATAGGGCCACATACTTCGTAAGGGTTATCACAGAACAAGCTGTGTGTGAATGCATAGCGCATTTCTTCAAGGCTGCTCTGCTCCTGACAAAGGTGTGGGGGCCTGTAGAGGAGGAAAAAGGCCCTAGGCAAGGTAGAGGGGTGAAGGCGATAAAAATATATTTAATTAAAAAAGGTGCCTTTATTGTGATTTTGAAAATAAAAAATGAATGTTGTGCACAGTTTGTTCATGTGATAGAATTTTATTGACTGATAAGGACAACTCCCATAACTATATTGGTGCACAGTAACGTGTCTCAAAAATATAAAAACAAGTGTCTTTTTTTTTTAAATAGTCCACTACAGAAAACCCAACTTTGTGTATTTCCTCTGCTGCACCTATTAGTTTATACTAGCTTGTTCTTGTTAGTAATAGGATTACACTGGGATATTGTGTCTGGGATAGCACTGTTGGAAAAGAGTTCTGGGGGTTCATCTAAATGTGTTCTGCATGTAGTTTGTTTATATTACACTATACTGGATATCTTCCCTATAGTAGTGTATTCAATCCCATGGCTGGATGTAACTAGCAAATATTTTTATGGCTATATTATTCTGTCTTGGATTCTTGTAGAATTTCTCTTTTCCTAGTTGCGATTGTTCTGATGCCCCCCATACCCCTTTCCATTGTGCAACTAAGAAGTTATGGTGCCATTTTCTAACATTTCATTGTAAAAAAAAAATATGACAGGATTGACTAAGCATGGAGCAATTGTATCTAGGGATGTCATTGCTTCTATACTGGGTTTATGTAGTTGAGCATTATCCTAACAATGCTGGGTTTGTTTGGGGTATCCCCTTACTGAAGTGTGATTATGACTAGGTGCTTCATTATTCATTAACTGTACTTGCAGGAATGTACTGTTCTCCCATTTATTGCATTCTATTGTTTTCTATTGCTTGAAAATACATATTTCTTTGTAAGGTAACTTCATGATATAGTTATATATAATGACCCCCTTATAAGCAATAGGGGGCTTCTCTTTTGGGGTTGGATGATAATTTCATACACAACTCTTATGTGGTGCATCATATTGCTGTACCCCAAATACTGTCTGAAGATATTCTGGGGGGAAATAAAGTCTGGATGAGGTCAGATTAGGAGTAACCACTTTATAATATGACTGATATGATGGTTAATTTATAATTAGATAATATACTGTATATCAGGGATTGTTTGAGTGAATTATAATCTCTAGCACACTGATATGGGATTGGGTACCCACTTGACTTTCATTATATTGTTGTATTATTCTGTCTCTTGGAATTGTATGTTTGCTACATCAGTCTTGAGCAAGTTATTTTAAGATGGCCCAGCTCTTATGGGCCATTATTGGTTACCCATATTTGATATTTATATTAGGGTACGCCATTTCTTGGGTCATATTTAAACCTCTATAAATTAACTTTATTTGGGGTTACTTATCTCCTTGACATATTTCATATGGTTGGTTGTAGACTTCATGGGCGGTGTATTTTTTGGGGGTACCCCTCTCTTGGGCGTGTTTGTAACAGAGTACCCCCTTTTTGGGGCGGCCTGTGCCGCCCCTTTCCATGCCCGGCCATGTGCTCTGCCCGGGGGCGGGGCGGGGGGCTGATCTCGCCGGGCTCACTGTGTACAGCATAGCCCTCTGAGGGCTTCACAGCTCTGGGACCCCCCTCTTTTTCACCCGGCCGGGTTACTTCGGAACAGAACGATTTAAACTTTTTGTGTGCAAACTCTCCGCATGACATGAGTCTGGCAGCAGGCAGCGGCGAGCCGAGGTCCCGTAAGCAGCGGTTAATGATGGCAGCAGCCTTGGAGGAGGAGGACGATGTGGTTGCCCCCGGAGGCGGTGATCCACCGCTTAGTTATTGCTTTATCTGCGGTGGAGGAGTGCCCCGCGGGCGGGAGGTTCGGTTGCCCGTCCGGTGCCCGGCCAGAGATGACAGCGCTTTCTTTCCATTTCTTCAACAGCAGGAACCGGCGCCAGGAGCCGAACCGCTAAGTCCCTCCGGGTGTGTTCGGGTGTGTGGGGTGTGCGGGCGCTTCCTGGGAGCTCAGTGGGACGCGTTCGAGCGTAGCCGGACCCCGCTGGACAAGCGCATGTATTGGCTAAAGAGGCCCTACCAGTGTGGGGAGGGTGGCAGGGCACACCCGCCAAGCTGGAACCCTAACTACGACTCTGAGTTGTCTGACCTGTCAGCGGACAGTGAGGAAGAGTGCACGGAGCCGCAGCAAGCCCTAGTGCAGTGTGACACAGAACGGGTGTGCTGCTACATCTGCGGGTTACAGGGAGCCGGTCACGTTATCCATGTACAGAAGCAGGAACAGTCACCCGAAACGCCCTTTTTCCCATTTCTATGGCTGCATAACCCCCCGCCCGGTGCTCACCCAATTACCCCTGGGGGAAGTGCCCGAGCGTGCACACGCTGCTTTACCTCACTCATGCAGCAGTGGCACAGCTTTGACTTGTCTAATGTGCCCGTTCTCCAGCGCCTCTATGTGGTGCCACTCCAAGACAGCAGCAATACACCCGAAAAAGAGCTACCCCATAGGGCAGAAGAGACTCACCTAAAAGGAACTTGTTACCTGTGTGGAGAGGACTGTGCCAACCATGCCAGGCTGGTGCGCTCCAGCATTCCCAATGGTAATGCCAAGAACACCATGCACTTTCCATTTATTAACCACCTGCCCTGCCCACCCAACTGCAAAGGGGTTAATCAACAAGGGGAAGTGCAGAGCTGCAGGAAGTGCTTTGGGGTGCTGGAAGATATATGGTCCATCTACAGAGCCTCCCATAATGATGATCTTATCAACTGTGTGCAGAGCTTCCTGGGACGGTACCATCAGGTGTTCTTCACTTCTACAGACTCCGCTGTGGGCCTCAACAAAAGATCAAACCATACCCACTTACCACCAACCTCCTTCTGCTATGTCTGTGGGGCAGAATTGGGCCAAGGTTTGGAGTATCAGCTAAGCATTAATCCTCCCAATAGGTATGGGGACAAGGAACCATTCTTCCCATTCTTGACTGTCTACCCTCCTGCTCCTAGAGCTAGACCAGCTGACTCTACAGGAATGGTGTCCACCTGTGGGCTCTGTTACCATGACCTTCTTGGACAGTGGTTTCAACAGGAGATGAAGACCACACAACACCACTCTAGCCCATGGTCCAGACAGTACAGAGTGGAAACATTTGTCTGCTTTTTCTGCAGGCAGGAGAAGAAGAGATTGCTCGGATTAAAGTTAGTTCAGGTAGCCAGGTTGCCTGTGTTTTTGTTAGCTCCAAGGGTGGCCAACAGCTTATTAGTGGATGATGGAAAGCAACTTCTTATTGGTGCATGCACTGAATGCAAGCCCCTGGCATTGGTGGGCATTAATACAACACGCAGTGGATTATTACCAACGTCACCAGCTGTCAACAACAAGGTAAGGTGCCCCTGGCAAATTCATTAGTAATGGAGTTCAGCTGATAGATCAGCATTTGCTGATGTTGGTATGTGTGAGAAAAGTTTCACTGTTTCAGGAAGTTACTTTGGATCTGTCATGTGGCCACCAGGTGTTCAGATGACATATCCAGGCCAAGCTATGCTTGTATCACAGGTGTTTAGTTAGTGGAACTGTGGATTAACATCCATTGCTTTATAATCACTTTCTGATGTTTCTAAGCTGGGATACTTATGTAATGAAATTTCAAAGCTTCACAAAAATAAATTAATTGAAAATAAGGAGGTTGAAAGACAAGCAATGTTTATAATTTAGTTGGCTTTGAGTCTACTTATTTTTTGCAATACATAATTGGTCGTTGATTGGCAATCACAGAAGTCTGCAGAGAGAGCTTTATTTTATCAGCTACATTGATATATATATATATATATATATATATATATATTATTCTATAGTTTATTTTTATTTTTTGTGTAAATTAGGGTCATGATAGGTAAAATAAATAGCTGAATGCCTGGCCTGTTGATACGTGCAACAATTTTCTAAAAATAAATTTCTCGTCTTTGGAATATGAGTTTCTATGGCTGGACATGTGGGTTCTGACTTTTGAGCATTTGTTGGAAAAAAAAATGGTTTCTCTGTAGATATCTGTAGAGTTCCAGTCACAAAGTGACTTATAACTTTTTAGCACCCTCATTGCTTGCCATACTCCATGGGGATATTCTTTGTAAGGAAAGATTAAAAGATAGTGTGAGAAGGAGCCATGCGAGAGGCTAGATGGTGCCAATCTGCCCAAAGCCACTCAACCTATCAATAATTTAATGCTTGCATCTCTAGAGAGCACGTTAATCATTAGAAAGTTATAGCCTGGCAAAGGTGGCATGAGAATGTAAAACGGCTTGTGATAGGCACAATCATTTTTGGATATAATTGAACACTAAAGATCTGATTGTTTTTGTTAGTTTTATCTGAGGTAATAGCTCAATTTGCAGTATGTTGGCAGGCAGGTAAGAGGTTAATTCCAATAGATTCAGCTCTGACCTTTTTAGTTGCCACATCCTGCATCAATTGTAAAACCTGAAATCTTAATTCACCATTATTGGCATTCATATGTTGTCTCTTACCGTATAAAGGAATTCTGCCAACATAAAGAATAATTCTGATGTTTCTGCTGCTGAACGAGCCTCATTAGGATATTTTACTAAAATGTTTACAATCTGCCAATAACTCTTGTATCTTCCTGTTTGTGAGACTTTCTGTGCTTGTAATAAGTCTTCTCTAATTTGGTTAGTACTTTATGACATTAATCTGATTTGCTGTAATACGTTTTATTAAACCTCATGTATGATAAAAGCTCATGGAAACAATAAAAGTATGCTGAGAACTTGTAGACACATTTTGATACTACTGATTAACAATCCCTTTAAACCTGTTTACATTATCCACTAAGCTTTCGTCAAGCTATGTTTTCACGTTACTAGTAAAATATTCCACCTCCTATCTTCAAATCATGGCTTAGGGTTGTAATTTTGTCTTGTTTCTAAACATGTTTAACTTTTGTACTTTTATAAATACCTTGGTTACTGTTTACCACATCAATTTCTCTTTTATCTTTGGACTATTTATTCCTTTTCCAATTAAACAAGTATGTCATTAAAAGCATCTAGTACTAATTCATGCTCTATTTGTTTAATTTCAGCAATGCTAAGCTATTTTTTTTACTCCCGTGCAGTAATTAAGCACATAGTTACGGGTGAACACGGTGCAAGAATAAAATGCTCTAGATTTTAGAGTGCTTTATCTTTGCACTTGTCCCTTTTAATAGATCATCTTAAGGTACTTCTTTTTCAATTCCTTATGATAAATGGCCTTCTCTGTGTATATAAAACTTTTGGTTTCCAGTGTTATTTAAAACACCCAGTCAGTCACATTCACAAACAGTCTTGTAGTTATTTGTTGCAAGACCAAGTGGTAAATGGCCTAAGACTAGTGTTTGACAATGACCAAGCACCGGATCATTATAGTGATGAGATATTTTGACTTGGAGCCAAGTTAAGTGTCCCATGTCTGCCTACAGTATTAATGTCCCAGTAGTGATCTCTCCTGTCTCTGTTGCATGCAAGCTGTAACCATGTTGTTCCCACACAAGGGCCCTGATATTCAAAACCTCTCTGCTCAGGTGAGATATTCTAAAATGAGCCTCCAGCACTGCAAGGGGCGTCCCCTGCATTTTTGTATGTGAAAGAGAGACAAACCCAGAGCAATATAGCACTGCATGACATGAGAGTTCTGCTGCATTTACACTTTATGCTTTCTATTTTATATCACTTTACACTTCAGATTACATTTTATTACATTTAAACTTTGCACTTTCTAGTTTGTATTTTATTTTGTGTACAGCAATGTATTTAGGATTGTGATTTTACAAATTCTGATTATAGAGCAGACTACACAGAGGCAGAACTCACCAAATTTTCTAAGAAAAGGGGAGGAACCAGGAAGTCCCAGAGAGATGAGAGGTGCCTTCCATAGAAAGTAATCAAGCTCTCTGGGATACATAATTTCACATGGGAGAGAGAGGGTAAAACTGGAGAACGAACCCCTGGGGCTGATGTAAAGTTTTCAGTACAATTTAAAGGGGCAGTAAACCCACAAAATAATGCTATATAATTCTGCACATAGTGCAGAATTATATAACATCAGCTTAGCGCCATCTTTCTACCTTAAAGGATTTCAGTGAAAAATTGCTCCGAAAGTTACTTTTTACAGTACGCCGCTCCTGTCTCTACTGAGCGGATCTGTTTGTTTTCCCTAAGCGCATCGGGCACGCTGTCTATTCACAGCCAGCCCGATCGTACCATTAAACTCAATGTAACTCGCTCCTGCTACCAGACCAGAGCGGGAGCGAGTTACATTGAGTTTAATGGCGCGATCAGGCTGGCTGTGAATAGACATTGTGCCCGATGCGCTTAGGGAAAACAAACAGACCCGCTCAGTAGAGCCAGGAGCGGCGTACTGTAAAAATAACTTCCGTAGCAATTTTTCACTGAAATCCTTTAAGGTAGAAAGATGGTGCTAAGCTGATGTTATACAATTCTGCACTGTGCAGAATTATATAACATTATTTTATGGGTTTACTGGCCCTTTACTTGTCTTTAGTTATATTTTACTATATATTACTTGCTAAAATAAGTGTATTGTGAATTTTTAGCAAACTTCACCTGCATACAGCTGGCGAGACTAATCAGTGAGACCAGCTTGTTTAAAATGTTTAGAAAATTTCACAAGACTTGTGAGAGAGCTTCAGACATATCCTGGGAACTCCCCTGTTCAGCCCAGGGAACTGCCCTCTCCCTCCCACTTTGTGAAACTATCAGTTTTTGTTTGCAATGCAGCCAATTCAAGGTGCAATGTAATTTGTGCATATAAATAAAAATGTACAAAGTATGATCCTAATTTGTTAAGGTAACACAGAAGTATAACAAAACTCTCATATCATGCAGTGCTGTTTTGCACTGGGCTTGTCTCTCCTTCATATATAGAAATGAGAGAGACTTTGCAGTCCTGGAGAGTTCTGCCGTTTTCTTTTGAATATTCAGTGAGTTCAGCCCCTGAAGTCTGAACTGCAATTTTACTCCAATCTGGATAACCTTTAAATATCAGGGTCAGAATGATATTCACCTGATAGACCAGAGGAAGAGGACTGTACAAAGTGCTCACTATCTTATAGTTATGGAGGTTTTGGTTGGCTAAGGTAAATCAGTGTCGTCTTTATGTCAGTGTTCCTCTGCATTGTGGGAGACTAATCTGTCTACTGTTACAACTTACATTGCAGATGTGAATGACTATAAATTGGCTCCATTGGGGATACTGAAATTAGGCTTATGCCACATTCATAGTGCCCCCTGATTGGTCACAGAGTGCAGAGCTTTAGTTTCCCCTTTCCATTACCCATGGACGGTACTAAGAGTGTCTGACACCACAAAGGCCAACGAGCAACTGTGGAGGTGCAGCAGTAGAGAGCTGCTTAGGGAGATGTGGAACTCTGGACTTCTACCTTTTAACTCTGTGGTTGGTTGGTTGCTTGAGAGAGGTTTTATGTTTGTTAGTGACTGGGTTAATCAGTGTTGCTAACTAAGTGTCTTAGAGGCAGAGGAGGGGGTTAATCACAATTTCTATATATTTGATGTGTACACTAGACATGTAAACTATTTCTCCAACATAATTTTTTTTTTTTGCTGTATATTCTGCATTTTGCTTGTTTTTTTATATCTGATTTCATAAGATCTATCTTAGTTTTCTTAAAGGGACAGTCTAGATAGGGCATATCATTTTTAAAAAAATTCCAATTTATTTTTATCACCAATTTTGCTTTGTTCTCTTGGTATTCTTAGTTGAAAGCTTAGACCTTGAAGGCCGCCTCTTTTCAGAATGCATTTTAACAGTTTTTCACCACTAGAGGATGTTAGTTCATGTGTTTCATATAGATAACATTATGCTCATGCACATGAAGTTACCTGGGAGCCAGCACTGATTGGCTAAACTGCAAGCCTGTCAAAAGAACTGAAATGAAGGGGCAGTTTGCAGAGGCTTAGATATAAGATTATAACAGAGGTAAAACATATATAAATATAACTGTGTTGGTTATGCAAAACTGGGGAATGGGTAATAAAGGGATTATCTATCTTTTAAAACAATAAAAATTCTGGTGTAGACTGTCCCTTTAATATGAATAGTGATTATTGTTGCGTAAATGGCAGATGAGTCCATTATTTTGTGAATATGTTTTTTAAATGATATAAGATTGTTAATGTGATGATTTACTGTCATGTCAAGTGCAAAAATCCTGTTTCCAAAAGGTTTCTACAGAGTTGGTCATAAAACTACATCAATACCATGTAAAGAAATGCTAGTACTTTTCTAAATCTCATTATATTCCTGGCTAAAAAGAAAAAAAAAAAAGAATCCATTGGCTTGATCAGAGGAAGAGAGAATCTGTCAATTTAAGAGAGAACAGCATTAAAGTGACACTAAACCCACATTTCTCCAACATAGGTGTGTCCGGTCCACGGCGTCATCCTTACTTGTGGGATATTCTCTTCCCCAACAGGAAATGGCAAAGAGCCCAGCAAAGCTGGTCACATGATCCCTCCTAGGCTCCGCCTACCCCAGTCATTCTCTTTGCCGTTGTACAGGCAACATCTCCACGGAGATGGCTTAGAGTTTTTTAGTGTTTAACTGTAGTTTTTATTATTCAATCAAGAGTTTGTTATTTTGAAATAGTGCTGGTATGTACTATTTACTCAGAAACAGAAAAGAGATGAAGATTTCTGTTTGTATGAGGAAAATGATTTTAGCAACCGTCACTAAAATCCATGGCTGTTCCACACAGGACTGTTGAGAGCAGTTAACTTCAGTTGGGGGAACAGTGAGCAGTCTCTTGCTGCTTGAGGTATGACACATTCTAACAAGACGATGTAATGCTGGAAGCTGTCATTTTCCCTATGGGATCCGGTAAGCCATGTTTATTACGATCGTAAATAAGGGCTTCACAAGGGCTTATTAAGACTGTAGACATTTTCTGGGCTAAATCGATCATATTTACACACATTTAGCCTTGAGGAATCATTTAATCTGGGTATTTTTTGTTAAATAATATCGGCAGGCACTGTTTTAGACACTTTATTCTATAGGGGCTTTCCCTAATCATAGTCAGAGCCTCATTTTCGCGCCGGTATGGCGCACTTGTTTTTGAGAACAGCATGGCATGCAGCTGCATGTGTGTGGAGCTCTGATACATAGAAAAGTCTTTCTGAAGGCATCATTTGGTATCGTATTCCCCTTTGGGCTTGGTTGGGTCTCAGCAAAGCAGATACCAGGGACTGTAAAGGGGTTAAAGTTAAAAACGGCTCCGGTTCCGTTATTTTAAGGGTTAAAGCTTCCAAATTTGGTGTGCAATACTTTTAAGGCTTTAAGACACTGTGGTGAAAATTTGGTGAATTTTGAACAATTCCTTCATGTTTTTTCGCAATTGCAGTAATAAAGTGTGTTAAGTTTAAAATTTAAAGTGACAGTAACGGTTTTATTTTAAAACGTTTTTTGTACTTTGTTATCAAGTTTATGCCTGTTTAACATGTCTGAACTACCAGATAGACTGTGTTCTGAATGTGGGGAAGCCAGAATTCCTATTCATTTAAATAAATGTGATTTATGTGACAATGACAATGATGCCCAAGATGATTCCTCAAGTGAGGGGAGTAAGCATGGTACTGCATCATTCCCTCCTTCGTCTACACGAGTCTTACCCACTCAGGAGGCCCCTAGTACATCTAGCGCGCCAATACTCCTTACTATGCAACAATTAACGGCTGTAATGGATAATTCTGTCAAAAACATTTTAGCCAAAATGAAAACTTATCAGCGTAAGCGCGACTGCTCTGTTTTAGATACTGAAGAGCATGACGACGCTGATAATAATGGTTCTGAAGGGCCCCTAACCCAGTCTGATGGGGCCAGGGAGGTTTTGTCTGAGGGAGAAATTACTGATTCAGGGAACATTTCTCAACAAGCTGAACCTGATGTGATTACGTTTAAATTTAAGTTGGAGCATCTCCGCATTCTGCTTAAGGAGGTATTATCCACTCTGGATGATTGTGACAAGTTGGTCATCCCAGAGAAACTATGTAAAATGGACAAGTTCCTAGAGGTCCCGGGGCTCCCAGAAGCTTTTCCTATACCCAAGCGGGTGGCGGACATTGTTAATAAAGAATGGGAAAGGCCCGGTATTCCTTTCGTCCCTCCCCCCATATTTAAAAAATTGTTTCCTATGGTCGACCCCAGAAAGGACTTATGGCAGACAGTCCCCAAGGTCGAGGGAGCGGTTTCCACTTTAAACAAACGCACCACTATACCCATAGAGGATAGTTGTGCTTTCAAAGATCCTATGGATAAAAAATTAGAAGGTTTACTTAAAAAGATGTTTGTTCAGCAGGGTTACCTTCTACAACCAATTTCATGCATTGTCCCTGTAGCTACAGCCGCATGTTTCTGGTTCGATGAGCTGATAAAGGCGGTCGATTGTGATTCTCCTCCTTATGAGGAGATTATGGACAGAATCAATGCTCTCAAATTGGCTAATTCTTTCACCCTAGACGCCACTTTGCAATTGGCTAGGTTAGCGGCTAAGAATTCTGGGTTTGCTATTGTGGCGCGCAGAGCGCTTTGGTTGAAATCTTGGTCAGCTGATGCGTCTTCCAAGAACAAGCTACTTAACATTCCTTTCAAGGGGAAAACGCTGTTTGGTCCTGACTTGAAAGAGATTATCTCTGATATCACTGGGGGTAAGGGCCACGCCCTTCCTCAAGATCGGCCTTTCAAGGCAAAAAATAAACCTAATTTTCGTCCCTTTCGTAGAAATGGACCAGCCCAAAGTGCTACGTCCTCTAAGCAAGAGGGTAATACTTCTCAAGCCAAGCCAGCTTGGAGACCAATGCAAGGCTGGAACAAGGGAAAGCAGGCCAAGAAACCTGCCACTGCTACCAAGACAGCTTGAAATGTTGGCCCCCGATCCGGGACCGGATCTGGAGGGGGGCAGACTCTCTCTCTTCGCTCAGG
Organism: Bombina bombina; assembly: GCF_027579735.1. Taxonomy (NCBI): domain Eukaryota; kingdom Metazoa; phylum Chordata; class Amphibia; order Anura; family Bombinatoridae; genus Bombina; species Bombina bombina. The sequence continues at coordinate 1,265,078,500 of NC_069499.1, read as the reverse complement.
CTTGGGCAAGAGATGTTCTGGATCCTTGGGCGCTAGAAATAGTCTCCCAAGGTTATCTTCTGGTATTCATGGGGCTTCCCCCAAGGGGGAGGTTCCACAGGCCTCAGTGGTCTTCAGACCACATAAAAAGACAGGCATTCTTACATTGTGTAGAAGACCTGTTAAAAATGGGAGTGATTCATCCTGTTCCATTAAGAGAACAAGGGATGGGGTTCTACTCCAATCTGTTCATAGTTCCCAAAAAAGAGGGAACGTTCAGACCAATCTTAGATCTCAAGATCTTAAACAAGTTTCTCAAGGTTCCATCGTTCAAGATGGAAACCATTCGAACTATTCTTCCTTCCATCCAGGAAGGTCAATTCATGACCACAGTGGATTTAAAGGATGCGTATCTACATATTCCTATCCACAAGGAACATCATCGGTTCCTAAGGTTCGCATTCCTGGACAAGCATTACCAGTTCGTGGCGCTTCCTTTCGGATTAGCCACTGCTCCAAGGATTTTCACAAAGGTACTAGGGTCCCTTCTAGCTGTGCTAAGACCAAGGGGCATTGCTGTAGTACCTTACTTGGACGACATTCTGATTCAAGCGTCGTCCCTTCCTCAAGCAAAGGCTCACACGGACATTGTCCTGGCCTTTCTCAGATCTCACGGATGGAAAGTGAACGTGGAAAAGAGTTCTCTATCTCCGTCAACAAGGGTTCCCTTCTTGGGAACAATAATAGACTCCTCAGAAATGAGGATTTTTCTGACAGAAGCCAGAAAAACAAAACTTCTAGACTCTTGTCGGATACTTCATTCCGTTCCTCTTCCTTCCATAGCGCAGTGCATGGAAGTGATCGGTTTGATGGTAGCGGCAATGGACATAGTTCCTTTTGCGCGCATTCATCTAAGACCATTACAACTGTGCTTGCTCAGTCAGTGGAATGGGGACTATACAGACTTGTCTCCGAAGATACAAGTAAATCAGGGGACCAGAGACTCACTCCGTTGGTGGCTGTCCCTGGACAACTTGTCACAAGGGATGACATTCCGCAGACCGGAGTGGGTCATCGTCACGACCGACGCCAGTCTGATGGGCTGGGGCGCGGTCTGGGGATCCCTGAAAGCTCAGGGTCTTTGGTCTCGGGAAGAATCTCTTCTACCGATAAATATTCTGGAACTGAGAGCGATATTCAATGCTCTCAAGGCTTGGCCTCAGCTAGCAAGGGCCAAGTTCATACGGTTTCAATCAGACAATATGACAACTGTTGCGTACATCAACCATCAGGGGGGAACAAGGAGTTCCCTAGCGATGGAAGAAGTGACCAAAATCATTCTATGGGCGGAGTCTCACTCCTGCCACCTGTCTGCTATCCACATCCCAGGAGTGGAAAATTGGGAAGCGGATTTTCTGAGTCGTCAGACATTGCATCCGGGGGAGTGGGAACTCCATCCGGAAATCTTTGCCCAAGTCACTCAGCTGTGGGGCATTCCAGACATGGATCTGATGGCCTCTCGTCAGAACTTCAAAGTTCCTTGCTACGGGTCCAGATCCAGGGATCCCAAGGCGGCTCTAGTGGATGCACTAGTAGCACCTTGGACCTTCAAACTAGCTTATGTGTTCCCGCCGTTTCCTCTCATCCCCAGGCTGGTAGCCAGGATCAATCAGGAGAGGGCGTCGGTGATCTTGATAGCTCCTGCGTGGCCACGCAGGACTTGGTATGCAGATCTGGTGAATATGTCATCGGCTCCACCTTGGAAGCTACCTTTGAGACGAGACCTTCTTGTTCAGGGTCCGTTCGAACATCCGAATCTGGTTTCACTCCAGCTGACTGCTTGGAGATTGAACGCTTGATCTTATCGAAGCGAGGATTCTCAGATTCTGTTATCGATACTCTTGTTCAGGCCAGAAAGCCTGTAACTAGAAAGATTTACCACAAAATTTGGAAAAAATATATCTGTTGGTGTGAATCTAAAGGATTCCCTTGGGACAAGGTTAAGATTCCTAAGATTCTATCCTTCCTTCAAGAAGGATTGGAAAAAGGATTATCTGCTAGTTCCCTGAAGGGACAGATTTCTGCCTTGTCTGTGTTACTTCACAAAAAGCTGGCAGCTGTGCCAGATGTTCAAGCCTTTGTTCAGGCTCTGGTTAGAATTAAGCCTGTTTACAAACCTTTGACTCCTCCTTGGAGTCTCAACTTAGTTCTTTCAATTCTTCAGGGGGTTCCGTTTGAACCCTTACATTCCGTTGATATTAAGTTATTATCTTGGAAAGTTTTGTTTTTAGTTGCAATTTCTTCTGCCAGAAGAGTTTCAGAATTATCTGCTCGGCAGTGTTCTCCTCCTTATCTGGTGTTCCATGCAGATAAGGTGGTTTTACGTACTAAACCTGGTTTTCTTCCAAAAGTTGTTTCTAACAAAAACATTAACCAGGAGATTATCGTACCTTCTCTGTGTCCGAAACCAGTTTCAAAGAAGGAACGTTTGTTGCACAATTTGGATGTTGTTCGCGCTCTAAAATTCTATTTAGATGCTACAAAGGATTTTAGACAAACATCTTCCTTGTTTGTTGTTTATTCCGGTAAAAGGAGAGGTCAAAGAGCAACTTCTACCTCTCTCTCTTTTTGGATTAAAAGCATCATCAGATTGGCTTACGAGACTGCTGGACGGCAGCCTCCCGAAAGAATCACGGCTCATTCCACTAGGGCTGTGGCTTCCACATGGGCCTTCAAGAACGAGGCTTCGGTTGATCAGATATGTAGGGCAGCGACTTGGTCTTCACTGCACACTTTTACCAAATTTTACAAGTTTGATACTTTTGCTTCTTCTGAGGCTATTTTTGGGAGAAAGGTTTTGCAAGCCGTGGTGCCTTCCATTTAGGTGACCTGATTTGCTCCCTCCCTTCATCCGTGTCCTAAAGCTTTGGTATTGGTTCCCACAAGTAAGGATGACGCCGTGGACCGGACACACCTATGTTGGAGAAAACAGAATTTATGTTTACCTGATAAATTACTTTCTCCAACGGTGTGTCCGGTCCACGGCCCGCCCTGGTTTTTTTAATCAGGTCTGATAATTTATTTTCTTTAACTACAGTCACCACGGTACCATATGGTTTCTCCTATGCAAATATTCCTCCTTAACGTCGGTCGAATGACTGGGGTAGGCGGAGCCTAGGAGGGATCATGTGACCAGCTTTGCTGGGCTCTTTGCCATTTCCTGTTGGGGAAGAGAATATCCCACAAGTAAGGATGACGCCGTGGACCGGACACACCGTTGGAGAAAGTAATTTATCAGGTAAACATAAATTCTGTTTTTTTCTTTCATGATTCGGATAGAGCATGCAATTTTAAGCAACTTTCTAATTTACTCCTATTATCAATTTCTCTTCATTCTCTATTTCTCTTGTTATCTTTATTTGAAAACGAAGAAATGAAAGCTTTGGAACTGGCCCATTTTTGACTCATCACCCTGGATAGTGCTTGCTGATTGGTGGCTATATTTAGCCATCCAATCAGCAAGTGCAACTTAAAATGGTCCGGCTCCAAAGCTTTCATTCCTGCTTTTTCAAATAAAGATACCAAGAGAACAAACAAAAATTGCTAATAGGAGTAAATTAGAAAGTTGCTTAAAATTGCATGTTCTATCCGAATCATGAAAGAAAAAAAAATGTGTTTTGTATCCCTTTAAGTGCTTTTAATTCAAAAGGATTATCTATAGGACATTGAATACCAAGTTTAGTAAGAGACGAGTTATGAAATCATCTGCAAACTGATGACGTTTCATCTGCGTATGTGCTCATGGGTGGCAAGTGGTAGCGAACACAAGTAGATATGATGAGTCTTGGTTTTATAGTTCTGTTTTGCCTGTGTTTCATAATTAGGTTTTATTTGTGTATGAGGCACCATGTAGCAACACTAATAAAGATATGCTATGAATATGGCACATGAATTTTGGGAAACTTCTAAAAATAATAATTTATAGAAAAATAGAAGGAGACTCATGAATTAAATGGATAGAAAGGTCAACATTGAAATGTGCATGGATGCATTTGAACTTGAAATAGAAGCATTTTTACAATATTTTTTTAATTAGCAAAAATTCTTCTAGTAAAAGTTATTACTGTTTTTTTCAGTACCAGTAGCATACGCATATATGGTCTGATGGCCCATGCACCAGTATTCAAGCTCAGAGAGCTGGCAGTGGTGTATATTGTGAAGACTAAGGGGCCGATTCTATAAAATAGGCAGTCTAGACGTGGCTTTCCAGGTGGACACTCGCAGGGGCAACCCTCATAGAATTCTACAAAAAAAAAGGGGATGTTCCTGCGAGTGGTGAGATGTCTGCCATAGAAATAACGAGAGCTCTCTGTCACGTAAAAGTTTGCAATGGAGGAGGGAGTACAGAGGAAAACCCAGCTTATCTTTAAACAATAATATTATGCCTAATACAAAACAAATTACGCTATTTTCAGTGCACTGTGTCACAAATTCACTGTTATTTTTGTATGCATACGTTTTCCTTTCAGCGTAACTAGTTTTAGTATTTTAATAAAAGCTCGCCACTTTTTAAAATACGAGAAAAAAGAGTAAGATCTGTCGGGTGGAAATACAGTATTTATAGAATTACGCTAGGATTTGAGAGGCAATTTTATGTACGACCATTGATCGCCCATGTTCAGCCCATTTTATGAAAAAACAACAATTACGCTTTGTATTTTGTACGTAGAAGTAAGAATTTCTATGTGTTTTCTGCACATCCAGTGTACTTCAATTATGATTTATACAACGCAAAAAAGTGCAAAAAGATCACACTACCATTAGGGGGTGCACAGTAAATGGAAAAAAATATGAAATGGCAAATGAAAGTTAATGATGAGTCCACAAACAAACAATTCAATGCTAGGTTATCCGTGGGTGTTATAGTCCCAAGATCAATTGAGCAGGATACACTTCTAAGTCTGGCTGCACTCTCCTCACTCGATGAAGGGATGAAGACTCTAATAAATGTAACGAGAGAGGCGCCTCTCTTAATACATTTTGTAAATTATTATTTACTCTGTGCATTTTTAATACGATTTACTTCAGTGTAATTTACATAGAAATTATACATTTTTGATGAAATACAATTTGTGGTGATCAATTTTGTTACGATTTTTGTTGCACCTTAACTCCTTCACTACCAGGAATTTCATAGAAAAACTTGCCCAAAATACTAAATCATTTTTTTTAACAGAAATAGAGCCTTGTTTTTTTAAATTTACCTATCAAAACTATATATATATTTTTTTAGTAGACAACCCAAGGTATTGAACTAGGCCCATTTGGTATGATTCATGCTACTGTTTAGCAGCCAAATACATTCATATTTAAAAAAATTGTTAAGTTTTTCACAAACTTTGTTTTCCTTACTGAAATTATTTACATACAGCTTGTGCAGTTATAACACAAATGGATGTAAAATCTTCTCTGGGATCCCCTTTGTTCAAAAGTAGCAGATATGCATGTCTCTGCCATTGTTTTTTGGTAATTAGAAGGCAGCTAATTTCAGCTGTGCACCATATTTCTGAAATTTCTGGCAGTGAAGGGGTTAATTAGCTGGCAAAAGTTATAGCATTTTAGTGTTATTACCCTCCCATCTGACACCTCCCACCACCCTGATCTCTCCCAAACAGCTCTTTCCCCTCCACCACCCACACTCCTCACCACCAAGTTTGTTTGTTTTTTTAAGTTTTTTTTCCTGCAGTGCAGGATCCCCCTTACCATCCCTCCTCCCCCTCCCAAACAGCTCTCTAATCCTCACCCTCCAAATGGTGTCTGCCATCTTAGGTACTGGCAGATGTCTGCCAGTACCCAGTTATGGTACTAATCTTATTGTATTTTTATTTATTTTTTCTGTACTGTAGCGGTCCCCCCTGATTTTTTTTCCTGCAGTGTAGCGTCCCTTCCCTCCCTCTCCCATCCAAACTTTACTTTCAGCAGTGTAGGGCAGCCCCTAGGGTTGCCACCTCGGCCATGTTTTCCTGGACAGCTATGAGTTACACATAATGCAGGGTGTGCAGGGAGGAACATGAAAAGTGCTGTCCATGGTCACTATTTTTGTGCTGTCCAGCAGAACAATGCATGTTCCCCTCTGCACACCCTGCAGGATGTGTAACTCATAAGTGTCCAGGAAAACATGGCTGAGGTGGCAACCCTACCGCCTACCCGCCTCCCTCCCGCACCTCCCTTTGGAACTGAATGAGATCACTACAGACTCCTGTCTCTAACAATATGACAATCTGCAACCGATTGTGCTCTGTTACCATATAAGAACAGATTGCCTGCAGCTCAGGAACAGCAGTCTTGGCTGTCACCTTTCAGCCGAGACTGCTGGAGCTTCCTGAAGCTGTGACGTATATACACGTTATGGGACATATGCTTAGGAGCTGGCCCATTTCGGGAGCACTGTATGGCAGCATTTTTGCCGGAATGTTATCCATTTGAATGAAAACTAGATGGCAGCACTATCTCCTGCGATTTAGTGGCGCTTTTGTCATGTATGTATCTCCTAATGGAAGAATATTGCAAAAATGCTTCCATGTAAAATTGAAAAGCATCCATGCACATTTCAATGTTTACCTTTCTATCACTTTAACTATCTTTCCTGAATATATAACATAAATGGGTTTAAGGTATTATTTTTTACCACTGTAGCCATCATTTTTAGAGTTTCACTTAGTGTAGGTAATAAAGAGTAAATGTAAACAGATAAACTTCTAAAATAGATATTGGGGTCGATTTATAAAAGGCTTCGCCAGCCTTCGCCCTCTTACGACTGCAGGTTCGCACAAGAGAACCTGCAGTCCGTATTTATGAAGCAGGGGTCATCAGACCACTGCTTCCCTAAACTCTTTGCTACCTCCTAGGTAGCGAATTTCAATCTCCCCGGACTTGTCTGACTGGGGGAGAATATTGACAGCTCCTGCCCGTGCATGATTGGCGTGGGCAGGGGGTCGCATTGCACAAGAGTACAAAATTGCTTTCTTGTGCAATGCTGAATTTCGGCAGCGAAATTCAGCCCGCTAGAGGCAAGCTGCGGCGGTCAGGGGCGTAGCTGCGCGTATTTACACCACTGTCCGCCGTAGCTTGATAAATTGACCTCATTAAATAATTAAAGAGGCATTAAAAACTCAATTTGAAGTACTTACCAGTGGATATAAAATATAACTAGAAGCATTATTGCTATATAGGTATAATTTATAAAAATGCCTCTTATCATTTTTATTGCAGACTACGTGTAAACTTTTAAATGGGCATTAAAGTATTTTTTTATTTGATGCATTTAAAAGATGGCAATTTAAATTGTACTGCAGTATTTTGTTGTTGCTGTGTTTGTGGAGAGTGTCACTGTCTACCACTCTTGTGTCCCTTTAAAGGAATATTAAATAGTAATCCTTTGGTAAAAACAAATGTTAAATCAAAGTAAACATAAAAAGAAACAAATTGTGTAAAAAACAGCAAACAACTTACTTGTTTTCTTGCAAAATTAGCACTTAGAATTTCTAACCTGCTCCCAGTGTGATAAGGGTGAAACAATTTTGAAACTTAAGTTTCATTCTGGAAGTTGTGAGCACAAGCAAATCTTACTCCCTGTTTATCTAGTCTATTCAAGTAAAACTAAACCAACTCAGAAAGTTTTAGGACATCATGCTAGATAAGCGTCCTTTAGAGACCACAGCCTCCTTGTAGGGCTGGTGTAACAGGAAGTAATGGACACTGAACAAATATTTGATGAATCATACATAATGCATTATGCAAAGATTTCTATTAAGTATAATCAACTGCTTAATACTTTTTAATTACTACAATGAAACAGTCTGTTTAATAACCCTTTTTATTGTGCAGATTGTGAGGAGTGGTAATTCATTTTTTCTAAGGATTGTGGAAAACCTATATAATTGTGTTTTTGTTTAAATTATTCAGTTATGTATTTATACAAACTTACAGATAAGTTTGTTTGTTTAGAAAATCAGTGGCCTAGATTTGGAGTTTGGCGGTAGCCGTGAAAACCAGCGTTAGAGGCTCCTAACGCTGGTTTTAGGCTACCTCCGGTATTTGGAGTCACTCAAAAAAGGGTCTAACGCTCACTTTTCAGCCGCGACTTTTCCATACCGCAGATCCCCTTACGTCAATTGCGTATCCTATCTTTTCAATGGGATCTTTCTAACTCCGGTATTTAGAGTCGTGTCTGAAGTGAGCGTTAGAAATCTAACGACAAAACTCCAGCCGCAGAAAAAAGTCAGTAGTTAAGAGCTTTCTGGGCTAACGCCGGTTCATAAGGCTCTTAACTACTGTACTCTAAAGTACACTAACACCCATAAACTACCTATGTACCCCTAAACCGAGGTCCCCCCACATCGCCGCCACTCGATTAAATTTTTTTAACCCCTAATCTGCCGACCGCCACCTACGTTATACTTATGTACCCCTAATCTGCTGCCCCTAACACCGCCGACCCCTGTATTATATTTATTAACCCCTAATCTGCCCCCCACAACGTCGCCTCCACCTGCCTACACTTATTAACCCCTAATCTGCCGAGCGGACCGCACCGCTATTATAATAAAGTTATTAACCCCTAATCCGCCTCACTAACCCTATAATAAATAGTATTAACCCCTAATCTGCCCTCCCTAACATCGCTGACACCTAACTTCAATTATTAACCCCTAATCTGCTGACCGGAGCTCACCGCTATTCTAATAAATGTATTAACCCCTAAAGCTAAGTCTAACCCTAACACTAACACCCCCCTAAGTTAAATATAATTTTAATCTAACGAAATTAATTAACTCTTATTAAATAAATTATTCCTATTTAAAGCTAAATACTTACCTGTAAAATAAATCCTAATATAGCTACAATATAAATTATAATTACATTGTAGCTATTTAGGATTAATATTTATTTTACAGGCAACTTTGTAATTATTTTAACCAGGTACAATAGCTATTAAATAGTTAAGAACTTTTTAATAGTTAACTAGTTAAAATAATTACAAAATTACCTGTAAAATAAATCCTAACCTAAGTTACAATTAAACCTAACACTATACTATCATTAAATTAATTAAATAAAATACCTACAATTACCTACAATTAAACCTAACACTACACTATCAATACATTAATTAAATACAATATCTACAAATAACTACAATGAAATAAACTAACTAAAGTACAAAAAATAAAAAAGAACTAAGTTACAAAAAATAAAAAAATATTTACAAACATAAGAAAAATATTACAACAATTTTAAACTAATTACACCTACTCTAAGCCCCCTAATAAAATAACAAAGACCCCCAAAATAAAAAAATGCCCTACCCTATTCTAAATTACTAAAGTTAAAAGCTCTTTTACCTTACCAGCCCTGAACAGGGCCCTTTGCGGGGCATGCCCCAAGAAGTTAAGCTCTTTTGCCTGTAAAAAAAAAACATACAATACCCCCCCAAACATTACAACCCACCACCCACATACCCCTAATCTAACCCAAACCCCCCTTAAATAAACCTAACACTAAACCCCTGAAGATCTTCCTACCTTGTCTTCACCTCACCAGGTATCACCGATCCGTCCTGGCTCCAAAATCTTCATCCAACCCAAGCGGGGGCTGGCGATCCATCATCCGGTGGCTGAAGAGGTCCAGAAGAGGCTCCAAAGTCTTCATCCTATCCGGGAAGAAGAGGCGATCCGGACCGGCAACCATCTTGATCCAAGCGGCATCTTCTATCTTCATCCGATGACGACCGGCTCCATCCTGAAGACCTCCACCGCGGACCCATCTTCATCCGGCGACGTCCAACTGAAGAATGACGGTTCCTTTAAGGGACGTCATCCAAGATGGCGTCCCTCGAATTCCGATTGGCTGATAGGATTCTAGCAGCCAATCGGAATTAAGGTAGGAATATTCTGATTGGCTGATGGAATCAGCCAATCAGAATCAAGTTCAATCCGATTGGCTGATCCAATCAGCCAATCAGATTGAGCTCGCATTCTATTGGCTGTTCCGAATTAATCTTTCGTGAGTCACATAGAGTATGTCATTTTAAACAACTTTGTAACCTATTTCTATTATCAAATTTGCTTTGTATTCTTTGTTGAAGACTAAACCAAGATAGGATTATAGGAGCTTAGGAGCGAGCACATGTATATTGCAGCAGTGTTTGTAACTATGTATAACACTGCTATAAGCAATGGTTAAAACACTACTCCTAGATGGCTTAAAGTGGCCGGGGGAATTGCTGGAACGGCTGTTTTATTAAAAACCAGGCACTAATTCATCAAAATTGACCGTCACTTTAAGGCATGTACACCCTCCCGAGCTCACCAAAGATTACTCTTTAACCCCTTGGTGCCGGCATCAAGTGTTTAACGTTGGAACAAAATTTCGATGTAAACACTTGCTTGAAAATTAAATGACATAATTGTTGATGGGGGACTTCTTATGCTGCTAGGCACATCCCCCAGTCCAATTCTTGATTGCGTGAAAGGAGGAGGCTGCAGGACCTAATGGCATTAAAGCCTGGTGCTGTTTGGGCAGCATGGAATGTCCTAACGGCGTCTAGAGGCTAACAAAGGTTACCAAGAGACCTAAGCAAATTTGATAATAGAAATACTTTGGAAAGTTGTTTAAAATTTCATGCTCTATACAATTAATTTAAGTTTAATTTTGCCTTTACTGATGAGACTTCTTAGATAATCTTGCCTGTGCTGAGAGCTTTAGATAATTGGGCCCTTGTGAGGTACAGAGCTAGTGAAATACTAACATTTCCTTTAAAACAAATGGCCATTGAATTTTGAAAACTCGGCACCTGAGTTCACCTAGTATGCTTTTCAACTAAGGATACTAAGAAAATGTTTCATGTCCCTTTCTGAGCAAAAGTCTTTTTTTTTTTTTTTCTATGCTCTAAACCTCCAAATTTCTGGTGTATGAAGATATAATTTGAGTCTAAAATTTCTTTGGGTTTGTTAAAGTAGTTTTAAAGTTCTTAGCCTCACTATAAATGAATGTCTGCCCAGTAAAAGGAATCACAGAACATTTTAAATATTCTGGGAAGAGCTCGGAAACCGTCTCTGGTTGCATAGAAAATATGTGGCTTCCTGCTGCATAACAGAGTGATGTAATGTATCTGTGGAGTGGCGTTGACTCCGTATTACGAGGCTTGTTCGGAAGCATCCGGGACTGCCAGATGTGCAGTGAGTTGCCAGCTGCTGCAGCCCTTGTGTGGGATTTCCTTACAGATGCAACACTGTAAATTTGGCACTAGCAAGTGCAACACACTGTGTGAGTCTTTTATTTTTTTCTGTTTTGCTATTCCTATAGCATATCATTCAAGTGAAAGTTTTATGTTCTGAGTCTTTCATTAAACTAATTTGTTGTATAATCAAAGTATAGATGAGCAACTAAGTAATGTGTTGCAAAAGATCTATGTACACAATAAATGTATTAACATTTTTCAAAACTGTAATTTTGTAAAATATTGACATTGTTTTGTAGTCCAAGAACATACAACTTGAAAAGCATCTTGAGCATGTCTATCGTACCTCCTTACCTGCGGCCATTTAAGGACAGGCATGATTGTGTGCCTGCTGAAGGCCAAGCAATCACTGAGTAGCATTTAACGGGTTCAGGGAACAGTATCCTGCCCTTAGGACAGTGTAAAAACACAATCTCTTAAATAAATTACACGAAAAGGACGCAAAATAAGTAGTGAAAGTACATTACAAAGTATTCTTTTTACTTCACATAATTCAACATTTTATGGGGAATTAAATATTGAGTTTAATCTTCCTTTAAGAATATTAAAACAATGAGAAAGAGAGCAGCACTGGTGCCATAAAGCAGGCCGACACTCTGGTACTCAGACAGACTGACACTCTGGTACTCAGGCCGACTGACACTCTGGTACTCAGGCCGACTGACACTCTGGTACTCAGGCAGACTGACACTCTGGTAATCAGGCAGACTGACACTCTGGTACTCAGGCAGACTGACACTCTGGTACTCAGGCAGTCTGACACAGTGGTACTCAGGCAGTCTGACACAGTGGTACTCAGGCAGTCAGACACGGTGGTACTTAGGCAGTCTGACACAGTGGTACTCAGGCAGTCAGACACGGTGGTACTTAGGCAGTCTGACACAGTGGTACTCAGGCAGACTGACAATCTGGTACTCAGGCAGTCTTATGCAGTGGTACTCAAGCAGTCTGACACAGTGGTACTCAGGCAGACTGACACTCTGGTACTCAGGCAGTCTTACACAGTGGTACTCAGGCAGTCTTACAAAATGGTACTCAGGCAGTCCGACACAGTGGTACTCAGGCAGTCTGACACTGGTACTCAGGCCTTCTTACATAGTGGTACTCAGGCAGACTGACACTCTGGTACTCAAGCAGTCTGACACAGTGGTACTCATGCAGTCTTAAACAGTGGTACTCATGCAGTCTTACACAGTGGTACTCAGGCAGTCTGACACTGGTACTCAGGCCGTCTTACATAGTGGTACTCAGGCAGACACACTCTAAGTACTCATGCAGTCTTACTCAGTGGTACTCATGCAGTCTTACACAGTGGTACTCAGGCAGACTTACACTCTGGTACTCAGGTAGTCTTACACAGTGGTACTCAGGCAATCTGACACAGTGGTACTTAGGCAGTCTGACACTTTGGTACTCAGGCAGACTGACACTCTGGTACTCAGGCAGTCTGACACTTGTACTCAGGCAGTCTGACACAGTGGTACTCAGGCAGACTGACACTCTGGTACTCAGGCAGTCTGACACAGTGGTACTCAGGCAGACTCACACTCTGGTATTTTAGACAGTCTGACACTGGTACTCAGGCAGTCTGCCACTGGTATTCAGGCAGTCTGACACTGGTACTCAGGCAGTTTGACACAGTGGTACTCAGGCAGACTGACACTCTGGTACTCAGGCAGTCTGACACAGTGGTACTCAGGCAGACTGACACTCTGTTACTCAGGCAGTCGTACACAGTAGTACTCAGGCAATCTGACACAGTGGTACTTAGGCAGTCTGACACTTTGGTACTCAGGCAGACTGACACTCTGGTACACAGGCAGTCTGACACAGTGGTACTCAGGCAGACTGACGCTCTGGTACTCAGGCAGACTGACACAGTGGTACTCAGGCAGACTGACACACTGGTATTCAAGCAGCCTAACACAGTGGTACTCAGGCAGCCTGACACAGTGGTAGTCAGGCAGTCTTATACAGTGGTACTCAGGCAGACTGACACACTGGTACTCAGGCAGACTGACACTCTGGTACTCAAGCAACCTGACACAGTGGTACTCAGGCAGACTGACACAGTGTTACTCAGGCAGACTGACACAGTGTTACTCAGGCAGACTGACACAGTGGTACTCAGGCAGACTGACAATCTGGTACTCAGGCAGTCTTATGCAGTGGTACTCAAGCAGTCTGACACAGTGGTACTCAGGCAGACTGACACTCTGGTACTCAGGCAGTCTTACACAGTGGTACTCAGGCAGTCCGACACAGTGGTACTCAGGCAGTCCGACACAGTGGTACTCAGGCAGTCTGACACTGGTACTCAGGCCTTCTTACATAGTGGTACTCAGGCAGTCTGACACTCTGGTACTCAAGCAGTCTGACACAGTGGTACTCATGCAGTCTTACACAGTGGTACTCATGCAGTCTTACACAGTGGTACTCAGGCAGTCTGACACTGGTACTCAGGCCGTCTTACATAGTGGTACTCAGGCAGACTGACACTCTAAGTACTCATGCAGTCTTACTCAGTGGTACTCATGCAGTCTTACACAGTGGTACTCAGGCAGTCTGACACAGTGGTACTCAGGCAGACTTACACTCTGGTACTCAGGTAGTCTTACACAGTGGTACTCAGGCAATCTGACACAGTGGTACTTAGGCAGTCTGACACTTTGGTACTCAGGCAGTCTGACACTTGTACTCAGGCAGTCTGACACAGTGGTACTCAGGCAGACTGACACTCTGGTACTCAGGCAGTCTGACACAGTGGTACTCAGGCAGACTCACACTCTGGTATTTTAGACAGTCTGACACTGGTACTCAGGCAGTCTGACACTGGTATTCAGGCAGTCTGACACTGGTACTCAGGCAGTTTGACACAGTGGTACTCAGGCAGACTGACACTCTGGTACTCAGGCAGTCTGACACAGTGGTACTCAGGCAGACTGACACATTGGTACTCAGGCAGACTGACACTCTGTTACTCAGGCAGTCGTACACAGTAGTACTCAGGCAATCTGACACAGTGGTACTTAGGCAGTCTGACACTTTGGTACTCAGGCAGACTGACACTCTGGTACACAGGCAGTCTGACACAGTGGTACTCAGGCAGACTGACACTCTGGTACTCAGGCAGACTGACACAGTGGTACTCAGGCAGACTGACACACTGGTATTCAAGCAGCCTAACACAGTGGTACTCAGGCAGCCTGACACAGTGATAATCAGGCAGACTGACACAGTCATGCTCAAACAAACTGACACTGGTTCTCAGCCAAACTAAAATAGTGGTACGCAGGCAGGCTGACACAGTGTTACTCAAGTAGACTGACACAGTGTTACTCAGGCAGACTGACACAGTGTTACTCAGGCAGACTGACACAGTGTTACTCAGGCAGACTGACACAGTGGTACTCAGGCAGACTGACACAGTGGTACTCAGGCAGACTGACACAGTGGTACTCAGGCAGACTGACACAGTGGTACTCAGGCAGACTGACACAGTGGTACTCAGGCAGACTGACACAGTGGTACTCAGGTTACCAGGCAGACTGACACAGTGGTACTCAGACAGACTGACACAGTGGTACTCAGACAGACTGACACAGTGGTACTCAGACAGACTGACACAGTGGTACTCAGACAGACTGACACAGTGGTACTCAGACAGACTGACACAGTGGTACTCAGACAGACTGACACAGTGGTACTCAGGCAGACTGACACAGTGGTACTCAGGCAGACTGACACCGTGATAATCAGGCAGACTGACACAGTCGTGCTCAAACAAACTGACACTGGTTCTCAGCCAAACTAAAATAGTGGTACGCAGGCAGGCTGACACAGTGGTACTCAAGTAGCCTGACACAGTGGTACTCAGGCAGATTGACACAGTGTCGTACTCAAGCAAACCGACACTGGTTCTCAGCCAAACTAAAATAGTGGTACGCAGGCAGGCTGACACAGTGGTATTCAAGTAGCCTGACACAGTGGTACTCAGGCAGATTGACACAGTGATAATCAGGCAGGCTGACACTGTCGTACTCAAGCAAACTGACAATGGTTCTCAGCCAAACTAAAATAGTGGTACACAGGCAGGCTGACACAGTGGTAGTGTCTGTGAACCTAAATAGAACAATAAAAACATTTTTCAGGATTTCAGGAGTGTTGCTGGCTCCCAGATTTATCTAGCCATGAATAGTAAAAAATACAAGCACAGTTTAAATGGTTGTTAAAGAATAAAGTGTCCCAAAATACAGAATATGAAGATAAAATAGTAACACATGAAGATGTATGTGTACACACACACACACATATACACACACATGTACATACACACATGCACATGCATACAGACACCCATACATACATACACACAGATACACACAGACACACACACACACAGACATACATAGACACACATACATAGACACATACATACACACGCACACACATACATACATACACACACACACGTACATACACGCAGACACACATAATACACATACACACACACACACACATACACTTACACATACACACAAACATACATACACATACATACACATACATGCACACATATAAACACATATAAACACATACATACACAAACAAATACACACAAACACACACGTACATACACATATACATACACACACATACACATACACACACATACACAGTTATGGAAATTTTACTTCATACTGTGTGCAGCTGTTGGAAAAGTGAGAAGCAAGATTCTTGGGCAGCGTCCTACAAATGTGAATTTTGAGAATGATAGTCTGCTATCTTCTCTTAAAGCAGCTGCGCTGGAGACTAGTTGGGTTATGCAACTCATATGTAACAAGGTTCTGGCCAGCTTGCATCTAAGTGAATTAGTCGTAGCATAGCCCATCATTTAGTCACATTGTTAACAGCTATAAGACAAATATTCACAGCATTAAATATGTTTTTGCCATTTCTTGGAAGATACTGATTGTTTGTACAATCTATGGGATCTGATATCCTGAACTCAGTATAGCAGTGCATTACAAATCCCTGGATCATATGAGCTACTTCTCATATTGTTTTAATCCTAATTGAAAACTTTACTCTATTAATCCAAACACACTGCACTAGTTTTAGTTGAGCCAATAATATTTCTGGCTAAGTTATGAAGGGCCCACCTCCTGATTGTTACATTATAGGATCACAGGTGGCACATTATCCTGTTGGTAAAATTATAATACCCAGTATCTGCAGCTCACAAAAATGCACTATATTTTTTTATTGTCTATGAGACTTTCAGAAGGTACTTTACAGTGCTGTTAAGAGACACAGAAATTGAATTAAAGGTTCACATAATGCAGTAAAAGTCTTTGCAAAAATCCTTGTTTCTCCAACATAGGTGTGTCCGGTCCACGGCGTCATCCTTACTTGTGGGATATTCTCTTCCCCAACAGGAAATGGCAAAGAGCCCAGCAAAGCTGGTCACATGATCCCTCCTAGGCTCCGCCTTCCCCAGTCATTCTCTTTGCCGTTGTACAGGCAACATCTCCACGGAGATGGCTTAGAGTTTTTTGGTGTTTAAATATATGTGATATATTTGTGTCATAATGTCCAAACAAAGTAGGGATAATAATGCCATAGATATGATATTGCCCAAGATGATTCCTCTAATGAGGGGAGTAAGCATGGTACTGCATCATCCCCTTCTGTGTCTACACCAGTTTTGCCCACACAAGAGGCCCCTAGTACATCTAGTGCGCCAATACTTATTACCATACAACAATTAATGGCTGTAATGGATAATTCTATTGCATGCATTTTTTCCAAAATGCCTACTTATCAGAGAAAGCGTGATTGCTCTGTTTTAAACACTGAAGAGCAAGAGGACGCTGATAATATCTGTTCTGACATACCCTCACACCTATCTGAAGGGGCCAGGAGGGAGGTTTTGTCTGAGGGAGAAATTTCAGATTCAGGGAAAATTTCTCAACAAGCAGAACCTGATATTGTAACTTTTAAATTTAAATTTCAACATCTCCACGCACTACTTAAGGAGGTATTATCTACTCTGGATGATTGTGACAATTTGGTCATTCCAGAGAAATTAGGTAAGATGGACAAGTTCCTAGAGGTTCCGGTGCCCCCCGATGTTTTTCCTATACGCAAGCGGGTGGCGGACATAGTAAATAAGGAGTGGGAAAGGCCCGGCATACCTTTTGTCCTCCCCCTATATTTAAGAAATTAGTTCCTATAGTCGACCCCAGAAAGGACTTATAGCATACAGTCCCCAAGGTCGAGGGGGCGGTTTCTACTCTAAACAAACGCACTTCTATTCCTATAGAAGATAGTTGTGCTTTCAAGATCCTATGGATTAAAGGTTAGAGGGTTTGCTTAAAAAGATGTTTGTTCAGCAAGGTTACCTTCTACAACCAATTTCATGCATTGTTCCTGTCACTACAGCTGCGTGTTTCTGGTTCGAAGAACTAGAAAAGTCGCTCAATAAAGAATCTTCGTACGAGGAGGTTTTGGACAGAGTTCAAGCTCTTAAATTGGCTAACTCTTTTTTATTTTAGATGCCGCTTTGCAATTAGCTATATTAGCGGCGAATAATTCAGGGTTTGCTATCGTGGCGCGCAGAGCGCTTTTGCTTAACATCCCTTTCAAGGGTAAAACACTGTTTGGCCCTGACTTGAAAGAGATTATTTCAGACATCACTGGGGGAAAGGGCCACGCCCTTCCTCTGGATAGGTCTTTTAAGGCTAAAAAGAAGCCAAATTTTCGTCCCTTTCGCAGAAACGGACCAGCCTCAAATTCTACACCCTCTAAGCAAGAGGGTAATACTTCTCAAACCAAGCCAGCCTGGAGGCCGATGCAAGGCTGGAACAAGGGTAAGCAGGCCAAGTCACCTGCCACTGCTACCAAAACAGCATGAAGTGTTGGCCCCCGATCTGGGAAGGATCTGGTGGGGGGCAGACTTTCTCTCTTTGCTCAGGCTGGGGCAAGAGATGTTCAGGATTCTTGGGCGCTAGAAATAGTTTCTCAAGGTTATCTCCTGGAATTCAGGGAACTACCCCCAAGGGGAAGGTTCCACGGGTCTCAATTATCTTCGAACAGGCATTCTTACACTGTGTAGAAGACCTGTTAAGCATGGGAGTGATTCATCCTGTTCCATTAGGAGAACAAGGGATGGGTTTTTACTCCAACCTGTTCATAATTCCCAAAAAAGAGGGAACATTCAGACCTATTTTAGATCTCAAGATTCTAAACAAGTTTCTAAGGGTTTCATCATTCAAAATGGAAACCATTCGAACGATCCTTCCTACCATCCAGGAAGGTCAATTCATGACCACGGTGGACTTAAAGGATGCGTACCTACGTATTCCTATCCACAAGGAACATTTTCGGTTCCTAAGGTTCGCCTTTCTGGACAAGCATTACCTGTGGCACTTCCATTCGAATTAGCCACTGCTCCAAGGATTTTCACAAGGGTACTAGGGTCCCTTCTAGCGGTGCTAAGACCAAGGGGCATTGCAGTAGTACCTTACTTGGACGACATCCTGATTCAAGTGTCGTCTCTGTCAAAAGCAAGGGCTCATATGGACATTGTCCTAGCCTTTCTCAGATCTCACAGGTGGAAAGTGAACATAGAAAAAAGTTCTCTGCCCCCGTCAACAAGAGTTCCCTTCTTGGGAACAATAATAGTTTCCTTAGAAATGAAGGTTTTTCTGACAGAGGCCAGAAAATCAAAACTTCTAAGCTCTTGTCAGGTACTTCATTCTGTTCTTCTTCCTTCCATAGCGCAGTCCATGGAAGTAATAGGTTTGATGGTTGCGGCAATGGACATAGTTCCTTTTGCACGAATTCATCTAAGACCATTGCACCTGTGCATGCTCAGACAGTGGAATGGGGATTATACAGACTTGTCTCCGACGATACAAGTAGATCAAATAACCAGAGATTCACTCCGTTGGTGGCTGACCCTGGACAACCTGTCACAGGGAATGAGCTTCCGCAGACCAGAATAGGTCATTGTCACGACCGACGCCAGTCTGGTGGGCTGGGGCACGGTCTGGGAACCCCTGAAAACTCAGGGTCTATGGTTTCGGGAAGACTCTCTTCTCCCGATAAACGTAATGGAACTGAGAGCGATATTCAATGCTCTCAAGGCTTGGCCTCGACTAGCAAAGGCCAAATTCATAAGGTTTCAATCAGACATCATGACGACTGTTACATATATCAACCATCAGGGGGTAACAAGGAGTTCCCTGGCGATGGAGGAGCATCCGGGGGAGTGGGAACTCCATCTGGAAATCTTTGCCCAAATAACTCAATTATGGGGCATTCCAGACATGGTTCTGATGGCCTCTCGTCAGAACTTCATGGTCCCTTGTTACGGGTCCAAATCCAGGGATCCCAAGGCGACTCTATTGGATACAATAGTAGCACCTTGGATCTTCAACCTAGCTTATGTATTCCCACCGTTTCCTCTCATTCCCAGGCTGGTAGCCAGGATCAATCTGGAGAGGGCTTCGGTGACCTTTATAGTTCCTGTGTGGCCACGCAGGACTTGGTATGCAGACCTGGTGAATGTGTCATCGGCTCCACCATGGAAGCTACCTTTGAGACAGGACCTTCTTATTCAGGGTCCATTCGAACATCCGAATCTGGTTTTCCTCCAACTGACTGCTTGGAGTTTGAACGCTTGATTTTATCAAAGCGTGGGTTTTCAGATTCTGTAATAGATACTCTTATTCAGGCTAGAAAGCCTGTAACTAGAAAAATTTACCATAATATATGGAAAAAATATATCTGTTGGTGTGAATCTAAAGGATTCCCATGGAACAAGATAAAAATTCCTAAGATTCTTTCCTTTCTACAAGAAGGTTTGGAGAAAGGATTTTCTGCGAGTTCTCTGAAGGGACAGATCTCTGCTTTATCTGTTTTACTTCACAAAAGGCTGGCAGCTGTGCCAGACGTTTAAGCGTTTGTTCAGGCTCTGGTTAGAATCAAGCCTGTTTACAGACCTTTGACTCTTCCCTGGAGTCTTAATCTAGTTCTTTCAGTTCTTCAAGGGGTTCCGTTTGAACCCTTACATTCCGTAGATATTAAGTTATTATCTTGGAAAGTTTTGTTTTAGGTTGCAATTTCTTCCGCTAGAAGAGTTTCTGAGTTATCTGCTCTGCAGTGTTCTCCGCCCTATCTGGTCCATGCAGATAAGGTGGTTTTTACGTACTGAGCCTGGTTTTCTTCCGAAGGTTGTTTCCAACAAAAATATTAACCAGGAGATAGTTGTACCTTCTTTGTGTCCGAATCCAGTTTCATAGAAGGAACGTTTGTTACACAATTTGGACGTTGTCCGTGCTCTAAAATTCTATTTAGATGCTACAAAGGATTTCAGACAAACATCTTCCTTGTTTGTTGTTTATTCTGGTAAAAGGAGAGGTCAAAAAGCAACTTCTACCTCTCTATCTTTTGGGCTTAAAAGCATCATCAGATTGGCTTATGAGACTGCCGGACGGCTGCCTCCTGAAAGAATCACAGCTCATTCCACTAGGGCCGTGGCTTCCACATGGGCCTTTAAGAACGAGGCTTCTGTTGATCAGATATGTAAGGCAGCGACTTGGTCTTCACTGCACACTTTTACCAAATTTTACAAATTTGATACTTTTGCTTCTTCTGAGGCTATTTTTGGGAGAAAGGTTTTGCAAACCGTGGTGCCTTCCATCTAGGTGACCTGATTTGCTCCCTCCCATCATCCGTGTCCTAAAGCTTTGGTATTGGTTCCCACAAGTAAGGATGACGCCGTGGACCGGACACACCTATGTTGGAGAAAACAGAATTTATATTTACCTGATAAATTGCTTTCTCCAACGGTGTGTCCGGTCCACGGCCCGCCCTGGTTTTTTAATCAGGTCTGATGATTTATTTTCTTTAACTACAGTCACCACGGTATCATATGATTTCTCCTATGCAAATATTCCTCCTTTACGTCGGTCGAATGACTGGGGAAGGCGGAGCCTAGGAGGGATCATGTGACCAGCTTTGCTGGGCTCTTTGCCATTTCCTGTTGGGGAAGAGAATATCCCACAAGTAAGGATGACGCCGTGGACCGGACACACCGTTGGAGAAAGCAATTTATCAGGTAAACATAAATTCTGTTTTTTGAGAATATCACTGGATTTGTAAATGCCCCCTTACATGTATCAATTTGAATTGTCTTTTCAATTTATGCAATAATCCCACATCAGGCACTTGAAACAGTGCATGAGACGTAATGCTGTAACAGCAGTGCTTGCAAAAAAAAAAAAAAATGTTATTACAAAAGTTGGGATATCTATTAAAAATAAATACATTTGCAAACATGTATTATGCAAACATATTTTTTTTTAAATTTGAAATGCACAGCTTTCATGTCCTTTTAATTGTAATACAATTAATTGTAATCTATTAATATGTGCAGCACAATACTGGCACTCTCCTGTGCCTCTGCTAAACAAGGAAGTATGATCGTGCAGGTTAGCAGGAACGCATGGGAGGTAAGCCTTCTCTTTGGCCAATCTTCTATACTTTTTTGAAAACCTAGATGATGATTGGTGGTTACACAAATATGCCTCTTGTCATTGGCTTACCCATTGTATCCAGCTAGTTCCTAGTTGCATTGCTGCTCTGGAGCTCGCTAAATGTAGCCACCAATCAGCAATCTCTTCAGGTGCTGTACCAGAAATGGGCTGGCTCCTATGCTTAGATTCTTCTTTTTCAAGTAAAGATATCAAGAGAACGAAGAAAAATTGATAATAGAAGTAAATTAGAAAGTTGCTTAAATTTGCATGCTCTATCTGAATCATGAAGGCTTCATTTTGACTAGACTATCCCTTTAAGAAATAAATATGCAACTAATAGTGTAATAATAACATGCTCTAACACAGAGCATTTTATTTTTGCCCTTTTTTTGACCCCCTTAAGCACAGAATTCATAGCTCTCTTGATGAACCGGGACAAGTTTAAAAGCTTGAAATCAAAAAGTGTTTTTATTCTGTACAAGATCTGTTTTCCTTCAAACAAAAACAGTAATAATATTGTACTTTTTTTGGGGGCGTGTATAAATTAGTCTATCCCTTCTTGAAAAGACTATACATTGTTCTAACTTTTTATTTTTTATGCGTGGCTCCTATATTTTTTACATCTGCAAACTAACTTTGAATTATTATCCATATGATGTTGTTAGTACATTAGAACAGATAACCTTTTCTTGCTCCTAAAACAGCATGTCTTCCCCTCAGTAGTTTTTATGGGTGCTGCTATATTTTATATAAACTTGTTAACCCTTTCTAATGATGTCCTTATATAAAGGCTGCTGAGAGAACTGGAGTGCATTTGTTGCAGTTTATGGGTTAAACTGCAGCATGCAGCCTTTACCTCCTTGTTTTGGCAACACGTTGCTGGGATTACATTGCACATTGCTGTAGTAAACTGACCAGAAAGAGGCTGTTTGTTACCTTCACAGAACTGGGAAGGGATCCCATTTTTGGTCAGTTTGACCTTGATGACTTGAAGTTGTGTGTGTGCCAGGGTCCGGCGGTAGAAGTGCAGCTGTCACTTTGGGAAAAGTGCCCTTGGAAATAATTAAAAGCCCAGTATTGGGTTAATGTCACAGGAATTGGGTTAATGTCACAGGAATGACAAATAATAGTTGAAGTCTGCCTTGGGTGTCCGTTTTCAACTCAAGTGTTAACAGATCCACTGTCTTGATTTGCAATGCCTTTGTCATAATGTATTACAGAGAATGTGTGACCTGAAAATGAATGAAGGATTTTGTAAATCACAGAACAAAGCTGATGAAAAAACAACTCGTGCAATATTTTGGCTTTATTTTGAAATTGATGTAATGTCATAGAATCATGTTAATCTCCTCGCACTTGGGAAATTTCTGTTTGAGCTCTGTGTATCTACAGTAACCCTTTGTTATATGCTCATAATTCTAGAGCTTTTGTCACTCAATTGCCTGTTGCAACCTCACAATAGAATTAGAAAACCTAGAATTCCCAAAACACTTTGCTATCATGGAATTAATGCTAGCAGTGATTTATACACATATAAGCATCAGTGATTGAACCCTTTGCTTGCCAGGAACTCACAAAATTAAGGGGTTACCTCACTATAGTGTAATGCAAGCACTCCAGAGATGTAACCTCTTCAATGTCTGGAACACCCTCACTGTAGTTTCATGTGTCTGGGTCAGCTCAGTTCTGCCTTAGTTTTCTGTAGAACATAAAACTGTTATTTAACTTGTCAGATTACATTAACACAAACAGTGGTTCCATTAACACAAACAGGGGTTTAACAGCTCAGCTGCCAGCAAGAAGCAGACAACTTTTTTTTTTTTTTTTTTTAAATATAATTTTTATTGAGGTAATGAGTAATAATAACAAAACAAGAAATATGTCCAGGCACAAATTGGAGTTAATAAGAGCCATCATACAATTCTCGTGCAGAAAATAGAGTTTAGCTAAAAACATTAAGGTATTAGTATTACCATTGTGATTGCTGTGTCTAAAACACTGATATGTCACATACTGTACATACAAAAGAGAGCTTCAATTATAGCATATTACAATTTCAACAGTAAGGCCTAGATTTGGAGTTTGGCAGTAGATGGGCTGTTAACGCTCCGCGGGCTTTTTTCTGGCCGCACCATAAAATTAACTCTGGTATCGAGAGTTCCAAAAAATGCTGCGTTAGGCTCCAAAAAAGGAGCGTAGAGCATTTTTACCGCAAATGCAACTCTCGATACCAGAGTTGCTTACGGACGCGGCCAGCCTCAAAAACGTGCTCGTGCACGATTCTCCCATAGGAAACAATGGCGCTGTTTGAGCTGAAAAAAAACCTAACACCTGCAAAAAAGCCACGTTCAGCTCCTAACGCAGCCCCATTGTTTCCTATGGGGAAACACTTCCTACGTCTGCACCTAACATGTACCCCGAGTCTAAACACCCCTAACCTTACACTTATTAACCCCTAATCTGCCGCCCCCCGCTATCGCTGACCCCTGCATTATATTATTAACCCCTAATCTTCCGCTCCGTAAACCGCCGCTACCTACGTTATCCCTATGTACCCCTAATCTGCTGCCCTAACATCGCCGACCCCTATATTATATTTATTAACCCCTAACCTGCCCCCCACAACGTCGCCGCCAGCTACCTACAATAATTAACCCCTAATCTGCCGACCGCAAAGTGCCGCCACCTACGTTATCCTTATGTACCCCTAATCTGCTGCCCCTAACACCGCCGACCCCTATATTATATTTATTAACCCCTAACCTGCCCCCCACAACGTCGCCGACACCTGCCTACACTTATTAACCCCTAATCTGCTGAGCGGACCTGAGCGCTACTATAATAAAGTTATTAACCCCTAATCCGCCTCACTAACCCTATCATAAATAGTATTAACCCCTATTCTGCCCTCCCTAACATCGCCGACACCTAACTTCAATTATTAAACCCTAATCTGACGACCGGAGGTCACCGCTATTCTAATAAATGGATTAACCCCTAAAGCTAAGTCTAACCCTAACACTAACACCCCCCTAACTTAAATATGATTTTAATCTAACGAAATAAATTAACTCTTATTAAATAAATTATTCCTATTTAAAGCTAAATACTTACCTGTAAAATAAATCCTAATATAGCTACAATATAAATTATAATTACATTATAGCTATTTTAGGATTAATATTTATTTTACAGGTAACTTTGTAATTATTTTAACTAGGTACAATAGCTATTAAATAGTTAAGAACTATTTAATAGCTAAAATAGTTAAAATAATTACAAAATTACCTGTAAAATAAGTCCTAACCTAAGTTATAATTAAACCTAACACTACCCTATCAATAAATTAATTAAATAAAATACCTACAATTACCTACAATTAACCTAACACTACACTATCAGTAAATAAATTAAATACAATTTCTACAAATAACTACAATTACATAAATTAACTAAAGTACAAAAAATAAAAAAGAACTAAGTTACAAAAAATAAAAAAATATTTACAAACATAAGAAAAATATTACAACAATTTTAAACTAATTACACCTACTCTAAGCCCCCTAATAAAATAACAAAGACCCCCAAAATAAAAAAATGCCCTACCCTATTCTAAATTAAATTAATACATTTAAAAGCTCTTTTACCTTACCAGCCCTGAACAGGGCCCTTTGCGGGGCATGCCCCAAGAAAATCAGCTCTTTTGCCTGTAAAAAAAAACATACAATACCCCCCCCCCAACATTACAACCCACCACCCACATACCCCTAATCTAACCCAAACCCCCCTTAAATAAACCTAACACTAAGCCCCTGAAGATCTTCCTACCTTGTCTTCACCATACCAGGTTCACCGATCGGTCCAGAAGAGCTCCTCCGATGTCCTGATCCAAGCCCAAGCGGGGGGCTGAAGAGGTCCATGATCCAGCTGAAGTCTTCATCCAAGCGGGGCAGAAGAGTTCTTCCATCCGATTGAAGTCTTCATCCAAGCGGCATCCATCCGGAGCGAAGCGGCAGCATCCTGAAGACCTCCACCGCGGAACATCCATCCTGGCCGACGACTGAACGACGAATGACGGTTCCTTTAAATGACGTCATCCAAGATGGCGTCCCTCGAATTCCGATTGGCTGATAGGATTCTATCAGCCAATCGGAATTAAGGTAGGAATATTCTGATTGGCTGATGGAATCAGCCAATCAGAATCAAGTTCAATCCGATTGGCTGATCCAATCAGCCAATCAGATTGAGCTCGCATTCTATTGGCTGATCGGAACAGCCAATAGAATGCAAACTCAATCTGATTGGCTGATTGGATCAGCCAATAGGATTGAACTTGATTCTGATTGGCTGATTCCATCAGCCAATCAGAATATTCCTACCTTAATTCCGATTGGCTGATAGAATCCTATCAGCCAATCGGAATTCGAGGGACGCCATCTTGGATGACGTCCCTTAAAGGAACCGTCATTCGTCGGGAGACGCCGGAAGAAGAGGATGGATCCGCGTCGGCTGCTTCAAGATGGACCCGCTCCGCACCGGATGGAAGAAGATCGAAGATGCCGCTTGGAGAAGATGTTTGCCGGTCCGGATGTCCTCTTCTTGCCGGATAGGAGGAAGACTTTGGAGCCTCTTCTGGACCTCTTCAGCACCGGATGCCAGGACGGATCGGTGATACCTGGATGGTGAAGACAAGGTAGGAAGATCTTCAGGGGCTTAGTGTTAGGTTTATTTAAGGGGGGTTTGGGTTAGATTAGGGGTATGTGGGTGGTGGGTTGTAATGTTGGGGGGGGGTATTGTATGTTTTTTTTTACAGGCAAAAGAGCTGATTTTCTTGGGGCATGCCCCGCAAAGGGCCCTGTTCAGGGCTGGTAAGGTAAAAGAGCTTTTAACTCTATTAATTTAGAATAGGGTAGGGCATTTTTTTATTTTGGGGGGCTTTGTTATTTTATTAGGGGGCTTAGAGTAGGTGTAATTAGTTTAAAATTGTTGTAATATTTTTCTTATGTTTGTAAATATTTTTTTATTTTTTGTAACTTAGTTCTTTTTTATTTTTTGTACTTTAGTTAGTTTATGTAATTGTAGTTATTTGTAGCATTTGTATTTAATTTATTTATTGATAGTGTAGTGTTAGGTTAATTGTAGGTAATTGTAGGTAGTTTATTTAATTAATTTATTGATATTGTAGTGTTAGGTTAATTGTAGGTAATTGTAGGTAGTTTATTTAATTAATTTATTGATAGGGTAGTGTTAGGTTTAATTATAACTTAGGTTAGGATTTATTTTACAGGTAAATTTGTTATTATTTTAACTAGGTAGCTATTAAATAGTTCTTAACTATTTAATAGCTATTGTACCTGGTTAAAATAATTACAAAGTTGCCTGTAAAATAAATATTAATCCTAAAATAGCTACAATGTAATTATAATTTATATTGTAGCTATATTAGGATTTATTTTACAGGTAAGTATTTATCTTTAAATAGGAATAATTTATTTAATAATAGTTAATTAATTTCGTTAGATTTAAATTATATTTAAGTTAGGGGGGTGTTAGTGTTAGGGTTAGACTTAGCTTTAGGGGTTAATCCATTTATTATAGTAGCGATGAGCTCCGGTCGTCAGATTAGGGGTTAATAATTGAAGGTAGGTGTCTGCGATGTTAGGGAGGGCAGATTAGGGGTTAATACTATTTATGATAGGGTTAGTGAGGCGGATTAGGGGTTAATTACTTTATTATAGTAGCGCTCAGGTCCGCTCGGCAGATTAGGGGTTAATAAGTGTAGGCAGGTGTCGGCGACGTTGAGGGGGGCAGATTAGGGGTTAATAAATATAATATAGGGGTCGGCGGTGTTAGGGGCAGCAGATTAGGGTACATAAGGATAACGTAGGTGGCGGCGCTTTGCGGTCGGCAGATTAGGGGTTAATTATTGTAAGTAGCTGGCGGCGACGTTGTGGGGGGCAGGTTAGGGGTTAATAAATGTAATACAGGGGTCGGCGGTGTTAGGGGCAGCAGATTAGGGGTACATAAGTATAACGTAGGTGGCGGTCGGCAGATTAGGGGTTAAAAAATTTTAATCGAGTGGCGGCGATGTGGGGGGACCTCGGTTTAGGGGTACATAGGTAGTTTATGGGTGTTAGTGTACTTTAGGGTACAGTAGTTAAGAGCTTTATGAACCGGCGTTAGCCCAGAAAGCTCTTAACTCCTGCTTTTTTCCGGCGGCTGGAGTCTTGTCGTTAGATTTCTAACGCTCACTTCAGCCACGACTCTAAATACCAGCGTTAGGAAGATCCCATTGAAAAGATAGGATACGCAATTGACGTAAGGGGATCTGCGATATGGAAAAGTCGCGGCTGAAAAGTGAGCGTTAGACCCTTTAATCACTGACGGCTAGATTTAGAGTTTGGCGGTAGCCTAAAACCAGCGTTAGGAGCCTCTAACGCTGGTTTTCACGGCTAACGCCAAACTCTAAATCTAGCCGTAAGAGAGTAGAAGCTGGTACAGGATATAATACTATGTCTAAAATTTTTGTTATATCGTGTATGATCTATAAGATTAACAGCAGAACAAACTAATGCATGGTAAATATGAGTGTCTGGAACATATCATAATGGAACCTAATTTTTTCAATAAGAGTGAAAGTGGTCCCCGAGTTGCAATGAAAACCATAGTATAGTTTATCTATTTAGGGTAGCTTGGGGCAAAAATGGAGGTTAGCTTCATGGGTTTGTTGGGGAGAAGGAAATTCAGCGGACAAGAGCTGCTGTAATTGAGAAAATAAGGGAGGGGTGGGGGGGAGGGGGGGCGGAGTTAGTTAGGGTGACTATCCAGTGGAACCTTTAGACCTCCAGACCTTTTGGGTGTAGAACAAATAGGGATTACTCCCAACAAAGTCATATGTTATGTAGTAAAATATATCCAGGTCTCTTTATTTCTAGAGGCCAAAATGGTATAGGCTTGCTATAGCAAAAATGGGGAGATGTTTCACAGCAGTGGTATATACACGACACATCCCTAATAGTACCATAGAAGTCCATCCTCAAAGCTTTAACTAATCCCATATCAGATAGGAAACGAGCTCTCTACCTACATTGCAGCATGAGCTCGTATTTCACTTAAAGGGACAGTCAAGTCCAAAAAAACTTTAATTTTTCAAATATGGCATGTAATTTTTTTTTTTTAACCATTTATTTATATCCAACAATGAGTACAAGTTCCATGAAAACAAGAAGCCATGATTTTAGAGTTCATAAACAATCAACAGACAAAAAAAAAAAAAAAGAAAGACAATGGGGAGAAAATAATGATTATTAACCAAAATTATATATTACCCATCATGTGCACAATTGATAAAACCTAAGCCATCTGCCTAATTTTTTATTACTCATTGTTGGAGTGTTTTATTTATAAGAATTGAGGAAAAAAGAAGAGGGAAAAGAAAAGAAAGAAGAAAAAAGAGAGGAAGAAGAGAAGAAAAAAAAAAAAAAAAAAAAAAAAAAAGAGTCCCGGGTCTCCCATTCCCTCCCCAATTCACCACATACCCAACACCACTAATTCCGAATTCTTAAATGGAGAGATTAAGTAATCGATTTCTCTCTCAGGGAAAATCTTAAGAAATGGAGCCCACTTGTCAAAAAATTTCTTTACATCAGGTTCATTGTCTATGTTAGTGTTTTTCTGTTCTAAAACATATTGTTTCTTTAAATGATCCCTGATTTCAACAATGGTTGGCACCGACCTCATTTTCCATTTCTGGCAGAGCAGATATCTGGTAGCTAAGATAGATAGATTAACTAGTTTCTCATTAGGCTGTCGCCCTATTCCAGGTTTCAGACAGAATACAATCTGGAACAGGGAGAGAGATATTTGTTCAATTTTAAGTTTACTTTTAAGCCAGTATTCCAGCTTGCTCCAAACATTGCTCACTCTAGGACATTGCCAGAACATATGAACTATGTCAGCAGCAAAATAAGAACATTTGGGACATTTATTAAATTGATGATTACGGACTCTGAGGCCTCTTTCCGGGGTGAAGTATGCCCTATGCAAGAGTTTTAAATGAGCATCACGCCAATTAAGGGAGGATGTTGTTTTTGTTACTTTATTAATTGACGATTGAATAATTTCTGAGTCAATATTACTGTATGGGATTAAGGTATCCCAGGACCCGGCCAGTTTTTCCAATGTCGGGGTTGCTTTGGTAAGGTTCAATGAGTAGTAACATGGGGCAATAGACATGGAAGAATTTTTAGTTATCATTAACCAGGTTTCTAAACTACCCAGGGACCAATTCCATCCGATCTTGTGTACAAGCTCTGTAATATAGTGTCTTATCTGTAAATATGCATAGAAATCTTTATTTGATAAATTGAATTCATGTCTCAACTCCTCAAAGGATTTAATGCATTTTCTCTCCTGATTGACAAAGTGAATAACCCTGTCCAGCCCCTTGCTGTGCCATCTATTAAAGATAAGTGAATCCAATCCTGGTTGGAAATTCGGGTTTCTAGTTAGGGGAAGATGTTTTGACCCCATAGGGCTTATAGAGAGGGATTTAGATATTTTGAACCAGGCTTTAATCGGGTTTGAAATGGATTTAAGCTCCTTTATACTTCTGGGGAGATCTTTAGGGCTCGTGTGTGCAAGAGCTATTGGGGAATATGGGTCACATATATTAGATTCAAGGTCATTATTTAAGACATAGTTCTTAATGGAAAACCAATCTGCTATTATGCGGGCCAAAAAGCAAAGATTATAAAATCTTAAGTTCGGAAGTGCCAATCCTCCCAGCTCCCTTGGCACCATTAGTTTAGCAAGGGCTATTTTAGGCCTCTTCCCCTGCCATACAAACTGCCCAATTGATGAGTTCATTGAGCGAATGTCTCTCTCAAATAAAATTAAAGGGACATTTTGTAAAATATAAAGCAGTTTTGGGAGCAGGGTCATTTTAACTAAGGCTGAGCGGCCGGATATTGAAAGTGGTAGATTTTGCCAGGCCTTAAGCCTTTCTTTGATAAAGCTTAACATTGGGGTTATGTTCATCTTATATAGATCTTTTAAATTAATTGGTATTTTGATTCCCAAGTATTTCAATGAATCTGTTACTACTCTAAAGGGTAGGTCTGTCTTACTAGTTTTATTTTTCCTGAGCCACATTAGTTCCGATTTTATCGCATTTACTTTGTATCCTGAGAATACCCCGAAGTGGTCAGTGATTTGCAATAGTTTTGGAATATTTTGCGCTGTGTTGGATATGTATATAAGTAGATCATCCGCATATAGTCCGACTTTCATTTCATGCCTCCTAATTTTTATGCCCTCCAGTGAGTTCCTAATTCTAATTGCTAGGGGTTCTATGGCTAGGTCAAAAAGGAGCGGGGAGAGAGGACAGCCCTGACGAGTGCCCCTTTTTAATGTAATTGGTGGGGAGATATCATCGTTAATAATCAATCTTGTGGAAGAGTGACTATAGAGGCTCTCCACAAATTTAGGGAAATTCCCTACAATCCCGAACCCTGCTAATGAGAGAATTAGATGTTTGTGAACTACCATGTCAAAAGCTTTTTCCGCATCAAGTGACAAGATGGCCAGGTCCGGGGAGTCCTCTCCCCCCGCCCCCTGTGGGATCACTCCCTGAATATATTCCATAGTCACCAGTAATTCCCTGATCTTTGCAGACGAGTTACGATTATTGAGAAAACCAGCTTGGTCCGGATGGATTACTATAGATAGAATAGCCTGGAGCCTAGTTGCTAAAATGGAGGAGAGTATTTTATAGTCTGAATTTAACAATGCAATTGGTCTATAAGACTCCTTACATGTAGGGTCCTTCCCTTCTTTTAAGATCAAAGTAGTTAAAGAAGACGCAAAGGAGGATGTGGGTTGTTTATGAGAAATAAAGATATCATTATAAAGGTTTGCTAAATAAGGAACTATCTCCGACGATAAGATTTTATAGAGCTCATTGGGCAATCCATCCGGTCCAGCTGCCTTGTTCAAGGGGAGCTTAGAGATTATTTTTCCAATTTCTTCCCGCGTAATAGGGGCGTTAAGTCTAGAGGCCTCCTCGGAGGTAATCCTAGGAAAGATAATATTACTGTAGAATTCGGCTGCTTTATCTATGTCAAAGTCTGTATTAGTATAAAGTTGTTGGTAGTATTGATGAAACAAATTTGTGATTTCATCAGAGCTAGAGAGATATTTCTCATTATGTTGGATTTTATCAATGTTAGATTTTTTGTTCTCACTTTTAATTAGTTTAGATAGCATTTTACCAGACCTATTTCCGAATTTGTGTAGTTTAGCTTGCAATCTAATCTCGTTATGTGTTTCCTGAGCTAGAAAGAAGGTATCTCTTGCTGCTTTAATTCGTATGTACTTTGCCCAGTTTAGAGGAGTTCTCTCTAATAAGTAAGTGTTGTAGGCATTAACCAGAGAATTATAAACTTCCTTTTCCCTTGCTTTTCTTTTTTTATTTTGGATGATGGAATATGCTGTGATTTCTCCTCTGAGGACTGCCTTAGCAGTTTCCCAGAAGATATCTGAACGGTCCACATAGTTGATGTTAAATTGCGCATATTCCGTGAATCGATTCCTGAGCCACTGTTTAAACTTCAAGTCAGTAAAAAGGAAATAAGGGAAGAAAAAACGAAGGGTCTTTGATTTAAATTGTACCCAATTAAATTCAAGGGAGATAGGCCCGTGGTCTGATAGAAAAATTGGCATTATCTGAGATTTAATCTTTAAGGAACTCAGATGATCACTAATCAAGAATAAATCGATCCTGGACAAAGTTTTGTGAGCCTTAGATAGGCAAGTGAAATCTTGTGTGTCGGGATTCTGATATCTCCAGATATCACGCAGGGAAAGAATTTGTTTAATCTTTTTGACCAGCTTAAAATCAAGATTATCCTTCTTCTGTTTCAGAGGCTTAGAGTCTTTTCTAAGTCTGTCTATAGGGCATTGGGGGGCCATATTAAAGTCCCCCCCCAGAATTAAATAACCTTCCACACAAGAAAGAAGTTTAGTTTGTAATAAATCCCAGAATTCCGGGTCAGTTTTATTCGGGCCATAGACATTACAAATTGTATATTTTGTCTGGCCTATTTTTACTTTGACTACTACATATCTCCCCCCGGGATCGGCCTCAGAGTACAGAACCTCTGCTTGAATTTTTTTGCCTATAAGTATTGCAACTCCCCTTTTCTTCCCTTGGCTTGGTGCTACATAGACCTCTTTTACCCAGGATGATTTTAGTTTTAATGACTCCTCTAAACCTAAATGGGTTTCCTGTATTAGGCCAATATCCGCCTGAGCCTTCCGCAAATGTGATAAGATGGCTTTACGTTTGATGGGGGAGGAAATTCCTCCAACATTCCACGATACAATTTTAAAATTATCAGGATTAAACGTCATATTTCTCTATGTATAAAGGAAGTGGTATTGGTGGAGTGAGGAGGGACGAGAGAGCCGGGCGGGAGGAGAAAGAGGAGAAAGAGAAAAAAAAAAAAAGAAAAAAAACACAGAACCCCCGGACAAAAAAAATGGGAAAGGGGGAAAAATTAAAAAAGAGTAAGAGGGATCTAGTTCCTCTTGGTTTATAGTCACTTCCATCATACTCTGCCTACTTAAGCTGCTAATTTGTAAGCTATATTTATGTATCTAAAGTCTTGAGAAGATTCTCCGCTATTTGAAGATCATCTGTAATGTGTGTTGTCCCATTTATTACTACCTTCAGTTTTGAGGGATAGATAAGGGCCGCCCTACAACCTTGATGAATAAACTTAGATCAAATTGGGGCCAACTCTCTTCTCTTTAAGGCTGTATCTGCCGCAAAATCCTGAAAAATCAGAATTCTACTGTCTTCTATTGTAATTGGTTGGTTCTTCCGAAAATACTGCAGGAGAAGATCTTTATCTTTATAATTCAATAATCTAGCGATTATAGGTCGCGGTCTCCTGCTAATGTTGCTGTCAGGGCGTAGAGGTCCCATTCTATGGGCTCTTTCTACTATAATAGGTGGGTGTGTAGAGGGGATTTTTAGCGCTCTAGTAAGTGTGTGAGAAATAAAGGTATCAAGGTTTTCAAATTTTTTATTTTCAGGAAGACCTATTATTCTCAGGTTGTTCCGCCTAGAGCGGTTTTCGAGGTCTTCGACCCTGTCTAACAATTTTTGTATTATTTTAGCTGAGGTCTCTATTTTGGTACTATGCATCGTTGCTTGGTCTTCTAGGTCTGAGACCCTCTGTTCTGCTTCTTGTAGTCTTCCCGAGAATTGCCTCACTTCTTGGGTTAGAGAGGAAATATCTAGCTTAATATCAGATTTAAGTAGTTCAAATTTGGGGGCGAGAGCCTCCGTGATATTAGACACCAATGCCTGCATATCAAGGTTTTCTGGTAATAATGTCATATTACTGGGGTTTGTTTGTTCCTTAAGTTTCCTGTCTTTATGTCTTCCTGCCATATTTGGGGAAGGATTTTTAGGGGAGTTGGAAAGGAATTTATCCATGTACCACGTGGTGTAAGTGAACAATTAAGTGCCACACGCAAGGGGGGGGGGAGAGAGAAAAAAAAAAAAAAAAAAAAAAAAAAGGGGGGGGTGAATTGGGAGTGATGGATTGTGTGCGGGAAAAGGTAGTGCAAGATGTGCCAGGGAGGGAAGCTGGGAAGTGAGGGGGTATTTATCTAGGGGCTACTAGAGCCCGGCGGTGCAAGGGGCACTAGGCCCGTGGTAAGTGAAAAAATAAAAGGTACAAAGTTAATGTGTGTATTAATTTATAATGAAGAGTGAGAAGTGAAAAAAGAACAGAAAAAAGTTTATAGTGGTAGCAGGGAGCGTTCCTCTCGAAATCTCCTATGCGTAAACAGGAAGTTACTTGTCAGTCGTAGTTGGCCCCTTTATCAGAGTTATCTTTTAATATGGAGGATTGGGGGTCAAAGTAAGAAAGGGAGGGGGAAATACAAGGACTAAAGTTGGTGGTTCTACTTGTATGATGTTGTTATTAGTATATGTAATATGTTTTTATAAGGGTTGTGAACTAAGTGTTTTCCCAGAGACTAATAAAAAAAATAGAGATGTGCCTATATTTGTGTCTCTGTATAATAATAGCGGGTTAACGTTGCTATATTGTTTAAGCAGCTTTTTATGTTTCTATAGAATATTGCTATAGTGATTGTATAGAGAGTCACTGTTACAATCCTTCTTAGATACCAATGAGATGAAGGCTATTACAGTGTTCACACAAGTTTAAATATCAGAGCTATACCTGTGTAAAAAAATTCACATGAAAATTTATACCTTCACACCTGTCGTAGATATTTCTATATACAGAAGGAGACATTCATATCTTGTTTTGTAAATGTGGGTAGATAAGATAATTCTACAAGTTTCTATTTAAACGTTTCTCAGCCCCCAAAACAAAAAAGAAGCTTCCATCACATGCCCATATGAACATATTCTAGATACTTTTTGATTGTTTTGTTAAAGTCCACTATGTAAGCAGAGAAAAAACTAGACATTTGATGCAGCATGAATCAGTTCAATTACTTTGAACCCACAGTTTTGTCATGAAATATGTAGAAGCCAATCTTTGGGTAACACTCTTGATGTAAGCTTTTTGTAGAAGAAAAAGAAAAAATAGAAAAAAATTCAGGGTATTTCAGGTGGAAGTTCTGGTAGCTGTCAAGTTACAGCAAGCAGGTGTAGATGTTGTAATAGAGATATATGGGGCTGATAATGTTATTTTTTTAAAAAAATAAAAAAAAAAAATGCTGAAGAAATAAATGCAAGGGTCACTTTGGTTATTGCATACTTTACCGGTTCCCAGCAAGAGGCACACGGCGTCCCAGATATCCTCTCCAGAGGGCCGGGCCTCCCCTACACGCAGCACCGGTGGGAGGGGAAGCCTCGGACAAGCAAGGAGAGGAGTGATCCTGAAATGAGTCCCCCAACAGAGGGGGGAAAGTCGGCAGAGACGCCAAGAAGCTGCAAGTGCTGGAGATCCAGGTGAGCGGCGCAACGAGAGAACGCAATCCAGGCCCCCTCACGCAGCACCGGTGGGAGGGGGAGCCCGGACCAATAGAAAACAGTGCCCAAGACTTCACTGCGTCTCCGCTCACCTCCACCACCAAGGCGCCGCGGATCCAGGCGCGCGGGCACCAGCGTCCAGGTCAACGACGTCCGATGAACCAAGGGTCTCCCACTCCAAACCAGGTAGGAGATGCAGGGGTCGGCAAGATTGGAACGCCGTATGCCAAAGCCGGGCCAGAATAGTATGTTCGCCTCCGATGTTTTAAGAGGCCGGGTGAAATTAAAGCCAAGATAGCGGTAATCTCTCCAGGTCTAGATTACTGTTGATCAGGTCACAATTTCTCTGTGCAAAGTTCAGGCAAAGTTCCACCCTCTGAGCTAGTGAGCCGTTTGCAAGTAGCAGCAACGGGAGAGCAGAGTTCAAGTAATGCAAATATTTAGTATGCTGATTTAGCCAGGGGATTTCCCCTCTGTGTTTCTTCGCTGTATATTATAGCAGGCTATTAGTAATTTATTACTTAAATGTCAGACTGGGTAGTTTGATATAAGCTGCATAGGTCTTTGAGAATACTGCTGAGTACAATTTTAGTGCTTTGGAGTGGCACTAATGTGGATTCCGGTAGCGATGGTTTAAGCATTGCAAGCCGCCCAGGGTCTAGGGGTTTAGGCGCAGATTTCCCGCCATCAGGCTTGAAGGAAAAAAATCAGAGCAGGTGTCTTGCAAGACCATACACCTGAGCTCTTCCTCCGGAAACCATGGCATGTAATTTTAAACAACTTTCCAATTTACTTTTATCAACAATTTTGCTTTGTTCTCTTGGTATTCTAATTGAAAGCAAACCTAGGAAGGCACATACGATAATTTCTAAGCCCTTGAAGGCCGCCTCTATTTTATTTACTTTTCACAGCAGGGGAGAGGAAGCTCATGTAGGCCATATAGATAGCATTGTGATCACGCTCGTGGCTAGTGGTAGACACTGCACTAATGGGCTAAAATGCAAGTCAATAGATAATAACTAAAAGTCATGTGATTAGGGGCGGTCAGAAGATGCTTAGATATAAGTTAGTCACAGACGTAAAAAGTGTATTAATATAACAGTGTTGGTTTTGCAAAACTGGGGAATGGGTAATAAAGGGATTATCTATCTTTTTAAACAACAAAAATTCTGGTGTTGACTGTGCCTTTAAGGCTCAAATATGAACAAAAGAGGAGAACCTATTAGAGGTTTAGCAGAAGTTAAGAGCCTGTCCAATACTAATATAAGTAGGCTTAATTACATTTACTTCAACATTAGAGAGAGATAAATAATCCTATGAAGACTAAGGTTAGGAGTAACTAGGATAATGGAGGAGCTTGCCAACAAAGTCGTGTACAGCTAAAAAGTGACCGTGATGGTATGTGGGTGTAATATAAAACTTGAGTCTAGAGCAACAATCCTCCCAATAACAGTCCCCACTAGAACACACTACTCATGGGATGGGATATAAGAGCTAAGGCAGACAAACAAGGCACCATAGAGACGTCTAAATCTTTAACATCAACCAGTATTTTTATCATAAAGACCCGAAAGTCTATAGCTAAACAGCGGGTCATATACACATACCTGACCAGTAATTTGTAATGGATCAGGATGATTATAGCTTATGTAAATTAGGTGGGTATGTAAAGAAAAAGGTATGTTCTGTTGTATTGGGAAAAAAATGTGGCAGAGAGCCTCTCTACATGTGCAAATGTCCAGTGTTAGATTTGAAACTCAAGCGTGTGACTATCATAGATTCTAATATTTGTAATAGTATTGTGATATGGGTGTACAGTAATAGTCTCGGTATGCCAGATTGTAAACACTGTGTAAAACTAGGTTAAATATGCATAGGGATTAAGCGAATACAGAACTCAGTTAACAATTAACATACAAATTAGACAGTCGTAAACTAAGAAACAACAGTGTTATCCTTATAAACCTTCCTACAAAGGTATTGGTAGGTGACTATAACAGCATATATATAGTATAAATAGAGTATCATTGCTAAGCTTTTGGTGCTAAGTAAGGAGGCTTAAGTATAATTTGGAGTGGCTATAAGTGCCTTAATGAAATAGACATAAAATAGTATTAAGAATGCGACAGGCACTGATGTCAAAGATAGGTCTTCAATTTGACTAACTATGGACTGTACCGGTGTCTGGCCAACCAGCCGCCGCAGTGAAAGTCTCAATAAACACAGTTATGTATGCTCGTGTGGTCAGGGTTATCAATTTGACTTCAGATTCCCAAATTAAGTACCTCACACTGTGCAAAGTATCTACAATATACAGCCTCATAAAAGAAAAGTATTAGTACTCTATTTGCTGCTTTATGCACAGCAGGTTGTAAGAATGAAAAGAATATTAGTTTCCCAATTATATGATTTGAACATTGTATGGAAGCTAATAATAATGCCCAAGTGTCACGGATTTTTAGGAAAGTCTCAGTCATGTATCTAAACTTAAGTCTCTGGGATCCAAAGGAGAAGGTCTTTGAGGATGTGCAAGGATCCTTTCTAGAGACAAGAGAAAGAGGACTCTCTTGAAGAGGTGCAAAATGGTGAGAGCCCGTTTAAAGTGAAGATAGTCTTGAGACAGCGGGTCACTCAGACGGATTAGGCAGCACTCTTAGGAGGGAAATCAGGAAGGAGGATCTGTGTGGACAGAAAACAGAGGCGCCATATGGGGCAGTATCGCTCATCAAACAGAAGATAATAGTAAAGCAGCCCAGAGCGGGGGTACTCACAAAAGTAGCGGCATAAACGTATGCCTCACAGCGCAGGACGGGACCTTGGTCGCCCGACAGACACACCAGCTGAATTAGCACAAGGAGTCCGGGACCCAATCGGCAGCAGCTTGCAGGACCACGTCACAGGGGAGCTGTCCGTGAAACACCCAATCACCGGCCCTTTTATTGCACGGTCGGTACAGAGCCAGGATGCAGGGAGGATAACTCCAATCTTCAGCTTGTCTTAACTGGACATACTTTTGCAAGTGACGCTGAAATGTCCGATGTGCCTATTTCTGGTTCCGCTCCCAGTTTTCAGCCCTTTCCAATGATGTCATCCATGCAGGACCACTAACCTGCCAGTTTCAATGTGCAGTATCCTGGATGTATGGAAGAAGCTGTCTAATGGGGATAATTGGTGAGTAAGGAGAAAAATCCACAAAACGATGGCTGTGTAAAATGTTCACAATCTTTATTCCAAAACTTTAAAAACAGCAACAAGTGGTAAAAAACAGCAGATAAGTTTAGACAGGTTTCGTCTAACGCTTTTCAGCTAGTGATAGCCATGCTCATATAATGGTCAGGGTGAGTACTGTCGATCCTGATTTAACGGCATCGATGTGCAACGAATCCTCTGTGCGTGGCTGTGTCGAGTCGCAACTTGCTGTCTCTGGTAGGTTGCCTGTTGAAACCCGTCTAGATTGCCTTTCTTGTGTTCGTTCATGAAGGTGTTGAGCAGGCAACAAGTCTTCTATCGGGCTTACATTGTAGGTCTCATAGCTGGCTGGATGGGAGACGCCATCTTGGTTACGCAGATCTATAATGGTGGACCGCAAGTTGTGAAACTGTCCATCAGCTTTACCGATCAGCCCTTCCAGTAAAAAAGTAAGGTGTATGGGAAACTCCTCCATCTTGAGACTGTTATAGAGATACTGTCACCCGGCTAGATGATAACCCGGGGAGCAGGCTAGTCCACCGAGTGGATGTCTGGTGCTTCAAATATAATGTTGTACTCTCTGCCACGGTCTCAGCTGGCTAGCGGACCACAGAGTCGTCTTTATATCGATTATGTTTTATCTTAGACCCAGGTTCCTAGTGTATGCTAAGAGCAAGATATAAAAATATATGAGTTCTTAGAATGCCATAAATTAATATTTTAGAGAGCAAACTTCAGGAGCTTTGCAATTGCACGTCTTGTTGCTTTGGCAGATGGCTCCGCCCAGAAGCAGACAACTTTTATTTAACTTACCCCGTGGTTCTGTGTAATGCACACAAACTTCATTGAATTAAACACACATTTTTCAGTGATTAAATCTACTGACTACTTGCAATACATGCTCAGTAGAGATTTAACACAACGACAACACAGCTCGCTAGCTCTCTCAAACCTCTTCTCTCTTTTATCCCCTCCTTTTCCTGTCCTGATGAATCTATCTGCCACTATAAGTCCACCCTTACATCGGTCCTTGATAATCTGGCCCCACCTACCATAACTTGTAAAACATACACTCATCCTCAGCCCTGGCATACTCCTCTGACATGGTGCCTACGCAGATGTTCCCGTACTGCTCAGTGACACTGGAGGAAAATTCTGAATTCTGCTGACTTTCTTCACCATAAGTTCATCTTGAACTCTTACTATTCTGCCCTTAATCTATATAAGCAACATTACTTCTCTACTCTTATCTCTACTCTTTCTTCAATCCCAAAACATCTGTTCTCCACATTCAATACTCTTCTATGCCCACCCCCACCTCCCACCATAACTTTTCTCTCAGCTCAAGATTTTGCCAGCTACTTCAACAACAAAATCAACTCCATCAGAAATTAAATCAGCTCTCAACATACTACCGGTCTCCCACCCCTCAAACGCTCAAAATCATCCAAAACCTACACAGCCATAAATTTAGCTCTTTCGCCCCTGTTACAGAGGAAGAAGTTTCTGCCCTTATACTATAATTTCACCACACTACCTGTCCCCTCGACCCCATCCCCTCACAACTACTCCCCTCCATCTCTTCTACCCTTACCCCTAAACTCACACACATCTTCAATCTCTCCCTCAGCACTGGTATAGTTCCCACATTTCTTAAACATGCATTAGTCACACCTATTCTCAAAAAACCTTCTCTCGATCCAACCTCCCCATCCAACTACCTCATTATTTCCCTACTCCCTCTTGCCTCAAAGCTTCTTGAAAAGCTAGTATATGCACGTCTATCCTATTTCCTTACATTAAACTCCCTCCTTGACCCACTGCAATATGGATTTCGCCCCCTTCACTCAACAGACCAACAAGGTTACCAACAACCTACTTACAGCAAAATCCAAAGGCTACTTCTCTCTACTTATCCTCCTTGATCTGTCTGCAGCCTTTAAAACTGTTGACCACCCTCTTTTGCTCCATACCCTCCAATCCTTCGGCATCTGTGACACAGCTCTCTCTTGGTTTTCTTCCTATCTGTCTAACTGTACCTTTAGTGTAGCCTTTTCTGGGGCATCCTCTGCCCCGTTACCTCTTTCTATTGGGGTACCGCAAGGCTCTATGCTCTGTCCCCTTCTCTTCTCAATCTACACGTCCTCATTAATAAAGTCCTACGGGTTTCATTTGTATGTCAACAATACCCAAATCTACCTTTCTGCACCAGAACTATCTCCTTCCTTGCTAACCCGTGTCACTAACTGTCTCTCTCATATCTCATCTTGAATGTCCTCTCACTACCTCAAGCTAAATCTCTTCAAAACTGAGCTCCTTATTTTCCACCCTTCTTCCAAAATCCCCACCCCCCCATGTCTCTATAACTGTTGATAACGCCATCATTACCCCAACCTCACATGCCCAATGTCTTGGGGTCACACTTGACTCAGATCTTTCACTCCTCACATTCAGTCCTTCGCTAAAGCCTGCTGCTTCCACCTGAAAAACTTTGCTAAAATTAGACATTTCCTTACACAAAACACAACTAAGATTTTAATTCACTCTCTCATCCTTTCCTGCCTCGACTACTGCAACTCCATCCTCTCTGGTCTCCCTAGCATCTCATATCGGCCGCATCTTCTCTGTCAATCCCTTCACTGGCTTCCTCTTGCCTCCAGGATTAAACACAAAATTCTCACGCTGACACACAAAGCCCTCAATTGCATTGCTCTCCCCCTACATCTCAGACCTTGTCACCAGATACTCTCCCTCCCGTCCCCTTCGCTCCGCTCTTGATCTCCTACTCTACTCCTCTCTTGTTACCTCCTCACATTCACGTTTACAAGATTTCTCCAGACTGGCTTCCAGCTTATGGAACGCTCTGCCTCGCTCCACAAGACTCTCCCCTAGTTTTAAAAGCTTCAAGTGCTCCCTGAAGTCTCTACTATTCAGGGACGCATACAACCTACACTAACCTTCCTATCTCCACTGCTATCCCCTTACACCCCATAGCATGTAAGCCTATGAGACCAGCTGTTTGTAGTTCACCTTCATAAGAGCCGACTACAATAGTGCAACTCTCGGCAGGACACTCTACCCATTTGATCCCTGTAATTGTTTTTTTTATATACCACCTATAGTGTTCATAGCTGTTGGCACTCTAAAAATACCTGATAATAATAATAATAAAATAATTTGCCCACTGATTACCAGTAATACACAGAAATGATTTAACTAATTGATTGCCAAATAACATGCAGCAGTGATTCAACATCCTTATTGCCCCCAACTGGTACAGTACCCCATGCCAGAGTACAAAACATGACCACTTTTTTGTAGCACTACTCACTAAGAGCGAAGTCAGAAGTGATAAACCACAGTTTCTTGCTATGTTGTGTGTGTGTGGGTAAATAGCCCATGTTTATATACAACTAGAAGGTCAAGGTTTTTATTTTTACAAGTCAGTAGTGACAATATGGCTTCAAGGTAAGTGTGTACAGTACATATGTGTTGTGCCAGTGCATTTTATACCACAGCTGTGATTCAGCATAAAACGATTAGAACATTTTATACAAGTTCATGCACTAGCAGGCCACTTTTAATAAACGTACACGATACAAAAGCTTTTGCATGATGGGATTAACCATACTCATATCTAAACCAGGGGGTTATGATCCTTCTTGAGAGGGAGTGTCTAATTAGTGATAATCTTTTAAAAATATCTTGAGTGCCTTATTAAAATGTAAAGAGACATTAGAGAAACTTTTAGTTAGTTTTTCTTTTAAATCCATAATATATATCAACAATTAAAGCTGATTAATTGCTGATTCATAGCATGGATTCATAAGAAAAATAATGTATTAAGCAGCAGCCCTACATTTGCAGCCAATGAAAACAAGCAGTGTGGTGGTAACCTACTGGCGGAGCGCCAGCAGATTTGATTTGAGTGTCCCCTTGGGCCCTTATGTCATAGGTCTGCCACCCCTGCTCTAAATATACCATATCAAGTCAGGTGTCTTTTAATACCCATACAAATCCCCACAGTTATCTTTTTATTGTGCAGGTTTAGCTATTTCCTACCAGTTTTTCTCTTTTGTATGCTTATAGAGTAAAAAATATTTTTTTCTCTGTTCCATGTAAAAAAGAGCAATGTTTATTAATTATTTATGTGTATGTGCATTTCTGTGCTTGGTTAAAGTGATTGTAAAGTTTAATGAATTACTGCCCAGTATCTAAAAATAATCTTAAAGGAATAGTCTAGTCAAAATTAAACTTTCATGATTCAGATAGAGCATGCAATTTTAAGCAAATTTCTAATTTACTCATATTATCAATTTTCTTCTTAAAAGGGAAGAGTCCACAGCTGCATTCATTACTTTTGGGAAATACAGAACCTGGTCACTAGGAGGAGGCAAAGACACCCCAGCCAAAGGCTTAAATACCTCTCCCACTTCCCTCATCCCCCAGTCATTCTTTGCCTTTCGTCACAGGAGGTTGGCAGAGAAGTGTCAGAACTTTTTTCACTTTCTGCAATGAGATTTTTTTTTAGTAAAAAAATTTCTGCAGGTCATTTTGAAATAAAAATCAGTTTTAAATTGTTAACGCCAACATTTTTAGAAGTTTT
This sequence comes from Bombina bombina, assembly GCF_027579735.1. NCBI lineage: Eukaryota > Metazoa > Chordata > Amphibia > Anura > Bombinatoridae > Bombina > Bombina bombina. The sequence goes on along the minus strand of NC_069499.1, from coordinate 1,265,034,857 downwards.
CTTTTTGCACTATGGCCGGTCCTTTATACAATTTGTTTTTTAAAAATATATAATAGTACACTTACAACTGCATTTTATTTTTGTTTTAATATATAAGGTAGATGATGATGATACACACACATGGCACACCAATAGTACAATATAATATGGATATGGTACCAGTACCAATAAAAGCGGATAATATTTTAATGGACATAAAACCCTTCTTTTAATTTTCTTTCATGATTTAGATAGAACATACTATTTTAAACAACTTTCCAATGTATTTCTATTATTATTTAATTTGTTTGGTTTTCTTGGTTGAAAATGATACCTAGGTAGGCTCAGGAGCTGCTGATTGCTTGGTGACTGCACACATATATGCCTACTGCCTATGCCTAATAGAAATGTATTGGAAAATTCTTTAAATTATATGTTCTATCAGAATCTTTATTTTTTTTAATGTCTCTTTAAGAATAGATATGGTAAAAGGGGGTGATCTAATAAAGTTAAAACAAAAAAAAAAGATAGATATATATCATAGATCATATCAGTTCTTGAAAAATTAAAAAAATCTAGGAAACCAGCCAGGTATATTTTGGAGTGTGTGTGTGTGTGTGTGTGTATATATATATATATATATATATATATATGGAACATAACATGTGAAGCTCCAGTTTTTGCCTGCTTAAGAAGATCTTGGAAGTTAACTCCAAGGATATCCGGCTCTTCCAATACCCTTGGTCTGACCCTGGTCTCGACGTTAGGGTGTCTTTAAGTCCTTGTTGCAGATCTAGCCTTGGAGCTTGTCAGTGCAGTTGCGCGGTCGGTTACAGAGGGCCGTCTTTCTGGTAGTTGACTATTTATCCTCGAAACTCAGTTAGGAGCTTCGTGGGCAGCGTTTTTTGTTTGTCTCTCTATGGATGGCGAGCAGGGTACTGGGTTCTTCCTCGCCTTCGGGTGTTGGTTGCTACCTTTAATGTGTGTGTAACCTGTGTTTACGCTTGCCTTCGAGATTTCTTATGCGATCCAAGTGCATTGGATGCTGAAGCTTAGACTGTGAAGGAGTCCTTTGTGACTTTTGGTTTTGAGGCTCTGCTAGATCGCCAAGTCTTCGACGTTGAAGCTTCTCCTTGTAGGAGGCAGTTTAGGGTTCCTCTGGAAGTTGGATCTTCAATCAATTTTTTTTCAAGGGCTCTGACCTAGGTCTGTGTCTCTCCTTGGATAGGTGTGGACGGTTTGATCTCGCACTAGATGTTTGGTGTCCCATGGACCTCTCCCTGTAGAGGTTGGGGCTCTGTGAGAGATTCCTATTTGTGGCAAGGCCTTAGGTCTTTTTGACAGTTCCCTTCTGGCGCATTTACGCTGTTCCTATATACACCAGGTATCTCAAATGGGTTGTTGATATGGCTGAGGGGTCTCGCGTCTATAGTAGGGTGGTTTCCGTTGTTTTAATTTCCTTCTCTTCTAGAGCAGGGTTGGCTTCTCCGGATTCGGAGTTGCCTAGGTATTGAGGCAACCTGTAGGTCCTGGGTGTCTGGCCTTGTAAGGGTTTATTCTCAGAATTCTGGAAGGGGAGTTGCGATGTAGTGACTAGTTCCTCCATTCCTGCAGCGGGAGGCTGGGGGTTTGATCCCTAGGGGCTCCTGCTATATGTGGGATTCTGATATATGGATGCTGAGGGTTTGAGGTTCTTCTTCCCTTGGGAAGTATTCCTTGTTTTTAGGGAAGACAGCGGTGTGGGGGGTTTCGTACCCGAGCACAATATCTATCCTGACTCATGGTAGCATGCCATTGGTAGTAATGGTCAGTGGTCTAACTGGGGGTTTTATTCCTTCGTTGACCCTTCCTTCTCTTTCAGAAATCTGGGACTCCTGTCTCTGGTCCTTGACTAGCCTTTGGGCTGGGACCATTATCCTAGAAGAGGATTGGGGGGGTCAGTTACTCTATACAGGGTTGACCGTTTTCTTTGAAGTTGGTTCTCTCCTTTGTGGGAGGACTTTGGATGTCCTTCTCTTTTCCCCTGGCGTCCGGTGCTGGGAGGGGGCTCTCTTTGGAGCCCGATATTCGGAGGGCTGTGAGCCCTTGGAAGGTTTGTGGTTGAAAACAGATACAGCTATTGCACTTTGAGGGTGTAATCAGCTACTTGCTCCTTGACGGGGTGCTAGCAAGCTTGAAACGCCTTTTGGTGTTTGTCTTTTGCAACGGTGAGTCAGCTCTCTACTGGAAGCTGGTCATAAGGAGTTCCTGTTCAGACGGTTTGATGTTCTTTTTGGAGAACTCTTTGTTAGCCGCTGGGATAGTTATCCTATTTCTGCTGTCTCTGCTGTCTAGCTTTCAGGTCTAGCTCTAATATGAAGCAACAGGGAACTCATGTTTTTTCCTGGAGTTCCTTAGGGATTGGTACAGGATCAGGGATATGAGGGTGTTCCTCGAGTACTTTTTGGGACATGTTTCCCTGTCTATGGATCTCTTTTCTTCGGTCCTTGTGTTTCTAGGGAGTTCATCTCCCTGAGCGTTACTATTGTTCGACAACCATGGGTTGTTCTATGTTGTGCAGGGGGGAATGATCCTTTGGATTTTTCCTGAGTATCTGTTCTCCTTTTTGGGAGCAGATAGCGCTCCTTGTCTTGGCCGGGTGCCTTCATAGGAGTCGTGATCCACGGGGCTGACTCCTCTGAGGTTGTTTGGGCTTGGCGGTCTCTGGGACTGAGTGGTCTTTAGTTCGGCTTTACCTGCCGTGTAACTAATGTGCAGTTAACTGGGCTTCAGGTTTTCACTCGTGTCATCTATCCTTTTTGGGGTGTTGAGTAATCAGGCTGTGGTGCCTTTCGAAGGGGCCGCCTTTTGTACCTACCGGTTGTTATGCATTCTGTGTCCTCTAGCTTTGGTATTGTTTTCCCAAAAGTAATGAATGCAGCTGTGGACTCTTCCCTTTTAAGAAGAAAAACATAAATTATGCTTACCTGATAATTTCATTTTCTTCTGAAGGGAAGAGTCCATAACTCCCGCCCTTATTTTTTATCTGTGAGGCGGCTGTAATTTTTGTTCTTCTGGCACCTTTTTTTCACCTGATATTTCTCCTACTGTTCCTTGTTCCATTGTCAGAATGACTGGGGTTATGAGGATGTGAGGGAAGTATTTAAGCCTTTGGCTAGGGTGTCTTTGCCTCCTCCTGGTGGCCAGGTTCTGTATTTCCCAAAACTAATGAATGCAGCTATGGATTCTTCCCTTCAGAAGAAAATTATATTATCAGGTAAGCATAATTTATGTTTTCTTTTCGTTCTCTTAGTATCTTTATTTGAATGTAAGCTTAGGAGCTGTTCCATTTTGGGTTCAGCACCTTGTTAGCGCTTGCTGATTGGTGGCTACATTTAGACACCAATCAGAAAGTGCTACCCAGGTGCTGAACTCAAAATGGACTGGGTCCTATGCTTACATTCTTGCTTTTTTCATATAAAGATACCAAGAGAATGAAGACAATTTGATAATAGGAGTAAATTAGAAAGTTGCTTAAAATTTTCTGCTTTATCTGAATCATGAAAGTTTAATTTTGACTAGACTATTCCTTTAAAAACAGGGGCACTTTAATTCATTGAACTTTACAAAGATGCTTCATTTTAAAAATAATTACCTTTGCGTTATAGTAAACATATCGCCGTTCTTCCGCCGGCATCTCCTACTTTCTTTAGCCGAACAATGACGAATCCAGCTTCCTGCAGTCATTGCGTGCCCCATCTGGCGTCCAGCTTGTGGTGTGTGTTAATGTATACCATGATTGATATGGTGGAGACTTTAATTACTTCATTTTTTTCAGGTATTTAGTGTATGTGGGCGCACACATTTTTCTCATACCTTCTTGTGATGCTCGAGTCTTGTGGAACATCCTAAGACTCTTCAGTTCTGTAAAAAGCCGGTAAAGATCCAGGATAACTTACTGCCTGTCAAACCTACTTTTTGCTTTTGTCTCTTATATACACACTGGGTCACACAGTCTAGTATGGTATTCTGTATATGGCTACAGCTGCTATAATTTCCTGCCCAGAGAGTTTCATTGTCATTCATACCAAGATGCTTGTACCAGGCACAATAAGTAATTAAGAACTCAGTGCTGGGTAATGAGTGCACATCTGGAATATGTTGGTACATTAACCCCCAGGCTGCCAGCAGAACCCACAATCATTGCAGAGCACATAGTACAGCTGCAAAAGCATTAGCAGAATATTAATATGAAAAGCATTCATATTTAAATAGTGTTTATATTATTATTGTGCTGAGAGTGGAATGTGAAAAATTATTCAGACATTTAATATTGGTGCCGGAAGAAAAGAGATAAAATGTTATTCTGAATCAAAGCGCCACTGCAGCTTGTGAAAAGATAAGAGAAGGCTGACCATTGCCCAGTTAGTATGCTCTTGCATGGGTATCTGACTTTTAGGGCCACGTTAAATATTTTTCGCTCTTATGCTAACACTGTTAAAAGTAAACTTAACACAGGCGATTGCGTGCGTATTTCAAGTTTAAAGTAAAAAGTTATTACGCAAACAAAATCTGATACATGCTAACTTCAGGACTTTGAATATCGTGACCCTTGCATGCTAACCCAACCGCTAAACCCGAAGGTAGTTATACAATACAAAGAACATGTTGGAATGTGAAATATTTACAGTAAAACACAATAAAAATATTAAAATTGAATATATATATATATATATATATATATACACACACACACACATATATATATATATATATATATATATATATATATATATATATATATATATATATTTATATTTATACATTGGTATACATGTGTAAATATGTATTTATGTATATACATATATAAGTACATAAATACACATGTATAAATATATACACACACACATATATATATATATATATATATATATAATATTATAATACATAATATTATAATACATAATATTATAATAATAATAATATTGGCACCCTTGGTAAAAATGAGCAAAGAAGGCTGTTAAAAATATTCTTAATGACACAATTATTAGCACCATTTTAGTCAATACTTTGTGCTACCTCCCTTTTCCAAAATAATAGCTGAGTCTTCTCCTATATTGCCTGATGAGGTTGGAGAATACATGGCAAGGGATCTGAGACCATTCCCCCATACAAAATCTCTCCAGATCCTTCAAATATCAAGGTTGACGCTGGTGGACTCTTCTTTTCAGTTCACCCCACAGATTTTCTATAGGGTTCAAGTCAGGGGACTGGGATGGCCATGCAGGACCTTATTTTTGTTGTCAGTAAAACATTTTTGTGTTGATTTTGATGTATGTTTTGGATCATTGTCCTGCTGGAAGATCCAACCACGGCCCATTTTAAGCCTTTTGGCAGAGGCAGGCAGGTGTTTATTTAATATCTGTTGATATTTGATATAGTCCATGATGCCATGTATTCTATCAAAATGTCCTGGTCCTCTGGCAGAAAAACAGCCCCAAAACATTAAAGAATTACCACTATGTTTAACTGTGGGCATGAGGTACTTTTTCATATGACCACCTACCTGTGTGTAACAACCCACCTCTGGTGTTTATTGACAAAAATCTCTATTTTGGTTTCATCTGACCATAGAACCCAATCCAATTTGCAGTTCCAGTAGTGTCTGGCAAAATAAAGATGCATGAGTTTGTTTTTGGATGAGAGTAGAGACTTTTTTTTTTAAACCCTTCCAAACAACTTGTTGTGATGTAGAATTGTAGTTTTGGAGACGTTCTGCCCCCAAGACGCAACTAACTTCTGCAGTTCTCTAGACGTGATCCTTGGAGATATTTTGGCCACTTGAACTATCCTCTTCACAGCGCATTGTGACAATATAGACACGTGTCCTCTTCCAGGTTGATTCATAACATTTCGAGTTGACTGGAACTTCTTAATTATTGCCCTAATGGTGGAAATTGGCATTTTTAATGCTTTTGCTATTTTCTTATAGCCACTTCCCATTTTGTGAAGCTCAACAACCGTTTGCAGCACATCATAGCTATATTCCTTGGTCTTATCCATTGTGATGTAGGGAATTTGGCCTATATGTTACCTTATATTTATACTCCTGTGAAACAGGAAGTCATTGTTGAACAATTTTCTGTTCCTAGTCACCCAGGTGTACTAAAACATGTAAAATATCAATGGGAATATACTTCAAATATATTTTTCTTATATGAACTCATAGGGGTGCCAATAATTGTACCGCACATATATTTAAAGGGACACGCAAGTCAAAATTAAACTTTCATGATTCAGATAGAGCATGCAAATTTAAATAACTTTCCAGTTTACTTCCATTAACAAAATGTGCAGTCTTTTTATATTTACACTTTTTGATTTACCAGCTCCTAAAGAGCATGTGCAAGAATTCACAATAGTTACTTATATACATTTGTGATTGGCTGATGGCTGTCACATGATGCAGTGGGAGTGGAAATAAACATAACTTTGAAATTTGTCAGGTCTGCCTGAAACTTAAGTTAAGAAGCAGCGGTCGTAAGACCACTGCTCCTTAAGTCATCCGCCACCTCTGAGGTGGCGGACACGGACAGCAATCATCCCGATCAGATACGATCGGGATGATTGACACCCCCGAATGTGCAGCGGGCGGCATTGCACAAGCATTTCTTTGTGTATTTTTTGAATAAAAGATCAAAAGGTTAAACAATAAAGACAATTTTTCACAGCCTTCTTTGCACATATTTCCCAAGGGTGACAATATTAGTGGAGGGTACTGTGTACATGCATGTGTGTGTGTATATATATGTGTGTATACTGTATATATCCAACAAATATCCCACAATAGTCATAAATGGGAAGCGGCACTCACTGGATTTTTGAAGCAAAAAAATACCTTTATTATTCAAAACACTCTTGTGACATTTTGAGGTAGTTAACCCCTTTTTTGATATATATATATATATATACACACACACACACACATTGTAGCCATTTCCAGTCAAATACCTTGTTACATAAAATATACCTTTTTAACCCTGGTCACCAGGAAGAATACAGTTTGTCCCACAGTGTCACATGTTAGCAGCTGATTGTTCTGAAGTTGTCTCTATAAACACACACAGATACACACATATATGCAGGTGGCATCTCAAGCACATACACAATGAGATGGATAATACTTATGTGGTGGTGGATGTGGGAGGACCATATTAGGCTGGAGGTTGGCATATTTGACACTGCTTGTCTGCACTTTTGTCAGGGTTTCATTTACAGCTATTCAGACTTTGTCAGAGCACATCTGGGCTCGGCACCAGCAGCAGGAACTGAGACGGCCTAGATGTTTGTGTTGGCTCTTCCTTGCTGTGCGTTATAGTCTGAGCTGTGCTAGAGGCTCTCTGTGGTCTACCTGAAAATTGTAATGTTATCTGCTGATTTGGAAAAGATGGACCATATGTATGTTTGATATCATCTCCATCGCTGCATCAGTCCTCTGTTGCTACACTCTTAACTTATTTGCCCTGCCTGTGTTACTCCTCTCTACACTCCTCAATGATTTAAAAAAAAAAAAAAATAGTATTTTTTATTTTTATTTAAATCAGGTTATTTTTTAATTTAAATCATATTTTTTTTTTAATTTTTTTTTTTTTTTTTTTTTTAATAAAATGCTTTTTCAGGAAAAAAATTCTTTCTAAATATAGTTTAAGAATTTTAAGGTATATTATAATCTAAAGGTTATTGATCCTGAAATATAAATTCGTTTTTAATTATATAGCAAGATGCTGAATATTCATGGCTATAATATTTAATTTTTTTGGTAAATGAATTCCATTAATCCATTCACAATGCCATGCTCTCTCAGAGGTTTCTGTAAGATTATTTTGGGGAATTTTTCTATCTTTAAGCTATTATCACACTTTGGGCCAGAAGTGGAGCGCAAACGTTTGCACCCAGAGCGATAAGGGGTTTATCGTGGGGGTTTGCGCTCGTCAGGCTTACTACTGGTATAACGAGTTGAAAGTAAACGTGATCGCTTGAGCACAATCGCGATTTATGCTAGAACGATTACCGCAACTTCAGAGCTCTGGTTAACTGTTTTGCAAAAAATAAAACTTATAATTAAAAAACAAACTCTCTGCGCTAGAAATCAAATTAATGATATCAAAGCTAAAAACAAATATGGCGGATATGTGGAATGTGGATAAATATATATATATAAAAATATATATAAGTATATAAATATATATAGTACAAATTTAATAGCTATTATAAACACACAGAAATAATAAAACCAAACTGATACAAATGACGCAAAAGGTAAAAAGCACACACAAGGTTAAAAAGCATAAATAGTGGATAACATAAATAGTTAGAAGGCACGAGCAGGCATAAGCCAGGTATTGCAAATGGTTAGAAAGCACAGCCAGAAGATTGTTCAAATTAGTAATAAGAACCTGATCCAGCAGGTTTCTTTAATTAAAGTGCTGTCCATACACTTAAAAGTTCTTAATGTGCACGATAAGTAGAACTCCAAAGTCTGTGATGCAGCATGCAGTGTGCAGATGGACTTCTGTATTAGGTAAGAGTAAACATCTTGGAAGTCGGCTCCTCTGCAAATGGTAGGCTAACCGGGTCTTAGAATCAAGCAGCTGTGCACCCGTCAAACTTCGCTGAATAGCCAGGATCGGATAGGTAGGTGATGTCTAAACCTTCAGACTATGGTGGCCTTACTCCACCAAAAAGAAGCAACGCATTTTGAAAATCCTTTCTCAAGCTTAAGAAGCTTGAGAGAAGATTTACGAAACGCGTTGCTTCTTTTTTTTATTTATAGCTTTTATATTATCTTGGGGATTTTATTTAACTTTTTGCTAACAGCTTTGGCGAATATATTCCAGCGCTTTTTCCTCCCCCACTTTTTTGCAAAAAATAAAACTTGCACAAAACACCTCTTAGCCAATAGCCGTGCGGGAAATCCGACTTGACTGTCTCTTTAAGAGTCAGCACTAATTGCCTGAAATCCAAGTCTGTCAAAAGATCTGAGATAAGGAGGCAATCAGCAGAAGCTTAGATAGAAGGTTATTACAGAGGTAAAAAGTATATTTCTATAACAGTGTTGGTTATACAAAACAGGGGTATTGTAAATAAAGGGATTATCTATCTTTTTAAACCGTAACATGTTTGGTGATTACTTTCTATGGAAGGCATCTCTCATCTCTCTGGGACTTCAAGGTTCCGCCCTTTTTCTTTGAGCATTCAGTGAGTTCAGCCCCTGCAAAGTCTGCACTACAATTTCTCTCCAAGCAGTAGAATCTTTGATCATCAAGCTCTTAGGGCCCGATGATCTAAATCTCTCCTCTCAGGCAAGATGATCTAAGAAGTCTGGTCAGTACGGCGAGGTCCCTCAAATACTTTTAGAAACATACATTTTACATTGAGAGATGTTTATCTCACTATACAGTGTTATATATGTGAAGGAGAGAGTCCTATATTAAAAATGTAATGTAAATCCTAAACATTTTGTGTGATTCTCTCCATGGCAGAGAATATTTGATCATTCAGCCCTTAGAAAGACTCTTCCAACAAAAAAGGAAGAGAAAAAAGTGATTTCTATATGAATTAATTTACATTCTTTGTGAATAATTCCCAATAACTAAAAGAGGAAGATAGGGAAAACATTTTATTATATGATTACACTGTGTAGTAAGTTAACATTTTAAATTATACAATATTTAACCTCTCACCTTGCAAGTAAGTTTCCTTAAAGTAATTACATTCAGAGAAGGATTTCAGGATCTGTTATAGTTTTAAATGACTTAATTTGGAGATGTAAGACCCCCATTTTTATTCTCGAATAATTTTCTGTTCTTGCTCAAATTTGCATATATGATAACGCACCCTGCTTTACTGATTGTGCTCTACTTGTAAACTAGCCCCTATCTTTTAGTCTCACTTTTTTCTGTCTTCCTCATGTACTTCTCTCCCCTCTGCATATATTCTTTCCCTGCGTTTCACCACATTTCCCATTTCTTGCACTGACATTCTCTCAGTGGAACAGTGTTTCTGCTCATTATTTTGCCAAAGATCAATATTGTGGCTGGTATATGTCTCCTGTTCAGTCCAACAAAGTAAAATTCCTGCTTGATATAAGCTAATTCTGTATCTGGTATTGGAGCATCCTAATTGGTTTCAGCTGCTGTCAATCCACCTGTTGTTTCCACCCACTTATCAGAACAAACTGGTCAGTGAATTTTGGCTGCTTCAAGCCCACCTGTCTTGTAAAAGGGAATGTGCAACAGTAAAATATTTAGCAGGAAGTGTTCATTATAAAGCATATATAAAAAGTAGCCATTTACCATTTAAAGGGACAGTCTACAATATCATTTTTATTGTTTTAAAAGATAGATAATCCCTTTATTACCCATTCCCCAGTTTTGCACAACCAACACAGTTATATTAATATACTTTTTACCTCTGTGATTACCTTGTATCTAAGCATCTTCTGACAGCCCCCTGATCACATGACTTTGTATTTATTATCTATTGACTTGCATTTAGTACTGTGTTGTGCTAACTCTGAAATAACTCCCTGGGCGTAAACACAATGTTATCTATATGGCCCACATGAGCTAGCAGTCTCCTGTTGTGAAAAACAAATACAAAAGCATGTGATTAAGAGGCTGTCAATATTGCCTTAGAAACAGGCAGAAATTTAGAGGTTTAAATGTTATTAAGTATGATAATCTAGCAATGTTGGTTGTGCAAAGCTGGGAATGGGTAGTAAAGGCGTTATCTATCTTTTCAAACAATAACTATTTTTGCGTAGACTGTCCATTTAAAGGGATAGAAAGTTAAACATTTAAATGTGCATGGGTGCATTTAAATTTTACATAGAATCATTTTTGAAATATACTTCTATTAGCAAAACGCTTCTAGTAAAAGTTATTACTGTTTTTAAGCCGCATACGCACATATGCTGTGAGTGCCCTGTTTACCGGCATTAATACGTCACACATTCTCAGTGAGTCAGCAGTGGCTTGTATGACACAAATTAAGTCTACACTGACACACTACACACTACCGCCAGCTCTCTGAGCAGGAATGGCGCTTGAATTGGGATCCTCTTGTGACATGTACCATATGTGTGTATGCCACTGAAACAGTAATTGTTTTGTTAGAAGCTTATCCAAGTATGTAGCAAAAAATACTTCTTAAATTGTAATACACTCATGCACATTTCAGTTTTGACCTTTCTATCCCATTACCCATTTACTGGTAGATCATTTATCAGTTGTGTGATTTCCCATATCCTGTTTAGCCGGTAATGATAGTGAAAAGAAATATAAAAATGTGTTCTGCAGAAGTACATTTGCACCACTATAGTGTCAATGATCAAAATAGGGTGGTTCAGCACAAGAATATTTGTCCCTGTATTCTACATATAAAGAACAGGTTTGCACATTCATAAGTAGATCACACTGACAAACTTCATAGAAAAGTAGACTCTGTCTAGACATCTATTAATAATAGGACAGGCCTAAGATTAAGATTTATTGTAAATTTTGATTTTCATCTAGCTGTCATATCTTTAGTATATGAACACACAGACCCCAATCTAATTGATTGCACATATAAAATGTACAGCCACCAATCAGCAAATAGCACCCAGTTGCTAAGCCTACCTAGCTATGCTTTTTAACAAACGATACCAAAATAATAGACTAAATTATATAATAGAAGTAAACTGGAAAGTTGTATAAAATGGTATGCACTATCAGAATCATGAAAGAAAGAAAATTGGGTTTCCTGTCCCTTTAAAGGACAAGTAAATACCATAGATATGCATAATCAGCAAATGCATGTCAAAAAGAAAATGCAATAGCACTTAGTCTTAACTTCAAATGAGTAGTAGATTTATTTCTAAAAAATGTCAGTTATGTCTATTTCCAATCCCACTGCATCATGTGATAGCATCAGCCAATCACAAATGAATATATGTATATTAAGTGAATTCTTGCACATGCTCAGTAGGAGATGGTGACTCAAAAAGTGTAAATATAAAAAGTCTGTGCACATTTTGTTAATGGAAGTAAATTGCAAAGTTGTTTAAAATTGCATGCTCTATCTGAATCATGAAAGTTTAATTTTGACTTGAGTGTCCCTTTAAGGTGCATCAAAAATAATAACAAAATTCTTCACCAAAAATTGTATTTTATCAGAAATGTAAAATTAGTAGGTAAATTACACAGGAATAAATCATATTAAATATACATAGAGTAAATGGTAAATTTAGTTTGCTGGATGTGCAAAAATCATTTAGATATCCCAAAGCGTAGTTGTTGTTTTTATGTAAAATGGGCTGTACATGGGCAATCTATTGGGCGTATATGAAATTGTCGCTCTAATCCCAAAGTAATTCTATAAAGATGTTTGCATTACAGATCACACAGTTTTTTCTCACCAACTAAAAGGTGGCAAGCTTTTCTCAAAACACTCAAAATACTTAGAACCCGAATAGAAAAACACATGCATATGAAAACATAGGCAAATGTAAGATGCTATGTACAGAAAGCATGATGTAGTTTATAATGGTTGCACAATTTAGTTTTTAAAGTGCGCCCCCTGCTCACTGCTAACCGCTCCAAGCAGCGAAGTGTCCCTTTCAAGAAAGCTCCATTATTTTCAATAAGCGACATCTCGCCACTCGCAGGGACTGTCCCTTTTTTACGAAAATCCCACTACGGCAGCCCATGTGATGGTTGGCATGAGCCACGTCTGATTTTGCAAAGTTTAGATCAACAGACCCATAGACTGATACAGTAAGAGGAAAAGGCTGTCACGGATTGGTTGGTTGCTCAAGGAATAAAAACCTGGTTAGATCACAAATACAGCATACAACTTATTTAGGAAAAATAAAACTAACCGACCCTTCTGTAAAGGGCATATTTTTAAGTTTCTGTACAGACTTGTGACTTACTAACAAAAATTGGATATTTATGTATAATTGATACTTACGCAGTGCTTGACGAATATGTTCAAAAATTAGGAGCCAGTAAGAATATTTATGAGCCAGACAGTTGAATTTGTATATAGATATATGGATAATAACCCAAAAAGTTTGGAGCCAGGGGTAAAATTCTAGGAGCCAGAGGCTCCCAGGCTCCTGGGTTTGTCGAGCCCTGTACTTAGGTATCTGTGCTTACTGGTTGATAGTGACAATGCCCACAGTAAATTTTTATTCAGCACAGGATCATTGAGTTTTCAAAAGACAAAAGCACTATGCATTTTAAAATATATATATTTTTTTAAATGGAGAAAAGACAGATATTGAGCCAAAGTTTGACGGTCCCCAGGAGACGAGAAGCTCTTAGAATTGTACCATTGGCTTCTAATATTTTACGTATTTTCACATATATCTAAGTTTTGTCTTTCTCCTGAATAACGTTCATCTTGCACCACAGTTTGCTGCCTGACGCCTAAGTTTGATTTACATTTTTCAAGCTTTAATCTTCTGCAGTAACACAGAGACAAACACATCTACTCCCCATTTACACGGTATGTAAGAAAGAGTATTAAAATCCTCTCAGGCTAAGGGGAGACAGGAAAATCCCTCAGTGGCAGCGTGGCGTCCCGGCTTTATTTTGGCTGCACTTCCTTGGCATGTCACCAATCAGATGGAGCGGTTCCCTCTCTAGCAGTCTCACCTTGTATGTTATTCCCCAGCAGACATTTGTCCAGCCTGCTCTGAATAAAGCCTTGTTCTTACATCTGAATCCAACAGACTGTTTCAGCTTGTGGGGTTACCTTTAATGCAAACATTCTTACTGTTGTGGAGCACAGGCTTTTGGTAATCTGGCGCCTGCAGGGTCTCTATTTATTGATTGTTTATGAAAAAAAGACACTGAAGAACTACCGTTAGCAAAAGACTGGAGCATTTATTGAGAGTAAAGAAAAAAAAGCAGATGTTTAGATTACTTTAATGAGAGCTAATTGGTCCAGAGTGACTTGTGCACATTATGGAAATTGTTAAAGGTACAATACTTTAATGAACTAAAGTGAACCATAATCCCTGAAATGTGTTAAAGGAGCATGAAAGTCAAAAACTTCCAGGTTCCAGACACAACATGCAATTTTAAGAAACTTTGCAATGTACATATATTATCAAATTTTCTTTGTTCGCTGCTTATACTTTTTTTTTTTCTTAAATAAAAAGCATACCTAGCTGGTGATTGGTGGCTACATGTGTATGCCGCTTGTCATTGGCTGACCAGATGTTTTCAGCTTGTTCCCCGCAATTCATTGCTGCTCTGGAGCTGTCTTTAACATACAGTTATATACAAGCAATAGCTCAATAATAAAATACTCAGAGCATTTTCCTTTTTAACAATTATATGTTCATTTAAAGGGACATACAAGTCAAGTCTATATTCTGAGTGTGCTTCAAATTCAGGTTGAAGCTTTTATGCACTTATTTTTCCCTGAGAAGTAATCGCACCCAAGTCATCAGCACTCAGCACGTGCAAATGTCAAGTAACCCTTAATGAGAACCCTCTGGTTAGTAATGCAAATATAATATGCCTGTGTCATTTAAGCAATATGATGCATGCGTCAGTCCTTCCCTTTACTTATTTATTTGTTTATTCTTAAATAGCAGGTCAATACAACTTATCAGATGATCTGTTCCCTTGATCATACTGTTCTGTTGAAAGCAAGCTGGAATCTTCTAGTTACACAGAGTGCGTCAGTCAGGATTCACTATACAGCGGACTGCAGTCCTCTGTGCATGTGGAGTGTACCTTCCCTTGACAGCTGGAAACAAGTGTATCTACCTGGATTGTACTAATCAGAAAGGTAACTTTACTCATTTTAAGAATATTATGCAGATTATATATATTATATGGTCTGATTTTAGCTAGGTCATCACTTCCATGTCCTAAGAGTTTGCACGCAAAGAAAGATGGTATTTGGAGTGACAGCCTTTGCAGAGAGCTGTTGCACCTTAAAGCCGGGTTCAACCAAGCCTTTATTTTGTTAGTAGGGCCTGTTATTAAAGTGAAGGTCAATTTTCATGTGAAAGTGCCCGTTTTTTTTTAATAAAAAAAAACTATTAAAAACAGGGGCACTTTCATTCATTAAAATTGACATAGCACCGTATTTTAAAAATACTTACCTTGTTCTTCTGAAACGCCGGATCGCCGTTCTGAAATGATGCCCCGTCTGCTTCTTCCTGGTTTACTTACCCAGCAATGACTAAACCGGCTTCCTTCAATGACGGCGTTGCCTCAGGCAATGATTGCCCCGGGGGGAAGCCGTGATTGGAGGATGCCGGAATCGTCATTGCTGACGAATTAAGAGACTTGCGACGGGCTGGTGAAGCTCTGGAGCGGCTTCAAGAAGGAAAGGTAAGTATATTTTTAAAAAAAGTGCCCTTGTTTTTAATAGTTTTTTTTAAAAAAAACGGGCACTTTCACATGAAAATTGACCTTCACTTTAAAGTGGCATGAAACCCAATTTTTTTTTCTTTCATAATTCAGATAGAGCATATAAATTTAAGTAACTTTCCAATTTACTTATATTATTAAACTTGCTTTGTTCTTTTGTATCCTTTGTTAATGGAGCAGCAATAAACTACTGAAAGCTACCTGAACACATCTGATGAGCCAATGACGAAAGACATATAGGTGCACCCACCAATCACCAGATAGCTCCTAAGCATGCTGTTGCTCACAAGCCTCCGTACATATGCTTTTAAAGAAAGGATACCGAGAGAACAAAGCAAATATAACATAAGTAAATTGGAAAGTTGTTTAAAATTGCACGCTCTATGAATCATGAATGTTTTTTTTATCCCTTTAATAGTGGGGAAGACAATATGCTTCTAAACAAGATTAGATTAGAATCATATCTTTAGTTAAAACTTGCACATGAAACTGGTTACTACAAATGCGTTTAATTTAACTCAGTATTCATAGTTTTCATGGAATTTTAGGGAAGAACATGCAAATGAGATTTACAGTGTTTCACCTTTTTTGCTTGTCTAATTTTTTTTTTTAATGCATGGGGACTGAATAATCATCGGTCTGTCCGATATTATCCGCTCAGCTCATGTCTGACAGACATCGGTGAATGCCGACAGCACACGCTGTCGGCATTTATCATTGCACAAGCAGTTCTTGTGAACTGCTTGTGAAATACCACCCCCTGCAGATTCGTGGACAATCGGCCGCTTACAGGGGGTGTCAATCAGCCCAATCGTATAGGATCGGGCGGATTAATGTCCACAGACTCAGAGCAGGCAGACAAGTTATGGAGCAGCGGTCTTTAGACCGCTGCTTCAATATTGCTTCAATATTGCTGTTTCCGGCAAGACTAAAGGCTCGGACGGAAACAGACGCATCAAGCTCCATTTGGAGCCTGATAATTCGGCCCCATGGACTCAAATGCTATTCAAGACAGCTCTATCAGCATAGCTGCCATAAAAATTAGTCATGGACAGCTGCTCATCTACATGAAGTTGGTTTCACTGATTTAAAGGGACATTCTTGTTTCATGATTCAGATAAGGCTTGTAATTTGAAACAACTTTTCAATTTACTTTTATGATCACAATTGCTTTGTTCTCTTGGTATTCTTTGTGGAAAGCTAAACCTAGGTAGGCTCATATGCTAATTTCTAAGCCGTTGAACTGCTTTATTTCTCAGTGCATTTTGACAGTTAGACACTGATTGTTCTTGTGTGTCATATAGGTAACACTGTGCTCACTCCTGTGCAGTTATTTAAGAGTCTGCACTGATTGGCTAAAGTTCATGTCTGTCAAAAGAACTGAGATAAGGGGGCAGTCTGCAGAGGCTTAGATACAAGGTAATCTCAGAGGTGAAAAGTGGATTAATATAAAAGTGTTGGTTATGCAAAACTGGGGAATGGGTAATAAAGGGATTATCTATCCTTTTAGACAATAACTATTCTGAAGTAGACTGTCCCTTTAAGGACCAAGGCCAATGTGAAACAGATGAGTAGACGTAGGCCTCTATAAAATTGTAATACAAAATGTTTAATTATACTATACTTCCTTTATTTGTTTTGCTCCCCTTTCCTGTAATTTAACTTTGAAGATTTGCATTATATGTAAAATTCACTTTCTCTGGGTTTCCCTTTGAACTTAAAAGACAGAATACAAACTTCACCCCACAATTGCTTTGCAAGGCACTGCCGCCCCCTCCAGGGCTAATGAGAAGGGTTTGAAACAAACATGCTTTAGATATCTCCTGAATATCCCTGTGGGTACTGCTGGTGTCCCAGCCAAGAAATATACTGTTTCATACGGTTGCTCAGTGATACAGAACAGATGGAGGCGGCTCACCCACTGCTATTTGGGTAGAGATGTTGGAAGGAATTATATAGCTTGCAGCCTGCTGGCAGTGCCATGAAGGGCAGACTGGAGAAATGGGGGAGATTAGTGGTTTGTTAGCACCTGCTATTCATTTTGGGGATTTCCTGGTGCATTAGCCGTGAGTCATGTTTAGGAATAGGGATCAGATGGTGTTAAACGAGAGATCATCGACTACAAAATTAAGAATATTAAAGGGACATAAAATTAATTTTACTATAAACAGATCCTCTTCCCCGATCGTGAGTGCCATGTGTGTCTGTCCATCAAACAGGCATACTGGAGTAATCACAGAAAATATCGCTGACACATGCATGTACCAATCGGACATGTGCCAGTGTTCACTGGGCCAGCAGTTGGATCATACTATGTTGACCAAATAGGATTGTCCCTTATGCTTATAAGGGTCAGGGGCTATATTTACATTAAAATTCAGGTTTAAAAGGTATTAATGTTTTGTAACATATACCATTTTAATAAAACATATAAATGTAATGTATTGGCAAGTGATTTTTTATCAAGGAAATTCAATGGAATTATTGATATTCCTATATTCACTTACACCCAAATTGATTTCAAATTCTGGCCAGAATTACGAGTCTGTCCGCTCTGATATAAATGGAAAATTAGTTTTGCTTATACTCGTATTTATTGGGTAAATACACAAATAAATGATATTGGGCTTCTCTGGCTTTTCTTTCAGGGGGTTGATTAGTGGGTATTTGTATACTACATAGATACACAATCAGTGTAAAGTACTGAATGATTTCTTATTGATTATTTCATGATTTTTTTTCTTCACTATTATCCAATTACTAATGAAAATGAGCAAACAATTTATCCAAATTATAGCTTCGTACAAATTTCATAGTTTAAAAGTGTGATTTGAGCTATATTTTTAATTTTGATTATCCAGGAAATTACTGTATTGTTTAACATGAAGAATGTATGCACTGAAGCTTTAATACAACAGGTATGTGTTTAACCCCTTCACTACCGGCAATGTCAGAGAAAAACTTGCCCAAAATACCAAATCGTTTTTTGCATTTTTGCTATCACTCCATTTAAATAGAAATAGTCTTGTTTATTTTATTTACCTATCAAAACTCTCTCTCTCTCTCTCTCTCTCTCTCTCTAATATATATATATATATATATATATATATATATATATATATATATATATATATTAGTAGACAACCCAAGGTATTGGTCTCGGCCCAATTTTAGTATATTTCATATATTTCATGCCACTTACACACAACTACTGCAGCCATAAGACAAATGGTTGTAAAAAGGTTCTCTGGGGTCCCCTTTGTTCAAAAATAGCAGACATGCATGGCTTTGTAATTAGTTTTTAGCAATTAGAAGTGTGCTAATTACAGCTGTGCCCCACACTTCTGAAATTCCTGGCAATAAAGGGGTTAATTAGTTAGCTGGTAAGGGTAATAGTATTTTAATAGAGGGATTACCCTCCCACCTGATACTTCCCACATTCCTGATCCCTCCCAAACAGCTCTCTCCCCTCCCACACTCACACTCTCGACTACCATCTTAAGTACTGCCAGTATGAATTTTCTTTTTAAAATAATTTGTTTATTTTTCTGCAGTGTAGAATCCCTTCTTACCTTCCCACTTCCCTGATACTTTCCAAACAGCTCTCTTTCCCTTCTCCTCCTAATGGTGTCCACCATCTTAGGTACTGGCAGCTGTCTGCCAGTACCCAATATATAGTTTTTTTTTATTATTATTTATTTTTTTATTTAAATATTTTCTATAGTGTAGGGGTCTCCTCCCTCTCCCTGATCAATATGTAAGGCCCCCCCACCCTGATTAAGTTTTTTTTCTGTAGCATCGTGTCTCCTGCCTCCCTCCCTCTCCCTTTTCTGTAGTTAGGGTGACGGATAGGTTAAGGAGCAGCGGGCGAACCTGAAACGATGGGACTCCGAAGGAGCATCCGCTGCTTCATAAATGGAGTCCAAAGTATTTGTGCTGTTTACATAGTGCGAACACACTTTTACAGCACACGATAACCATGTTTTCAAATAGACTAATGTTTTGGAATGTAATAGATTCTGAGGAATTTGAAAACTACACAAATTTCCATGGAAGCAAATTGCACATCTCTTCTTTTGGATTGGAACAGAATCCATTTTGGCTTTATTCCAAGAATGACGGAAGTTTTGCACAGCTGTGGCTCAGTTGGAGACAGTTTATATTATGTAGAAACACTCTCTTGTTTACCATCCTACTTCCAGTAATATTCATGAAGCTGCTGAGGGTTCTTATGGACCAATCTCTTAGGAGGAAATCCCCACTTTGAGTTTACATCTCATGTGACAAGACCTGTGACATCATTATGAGCTTGATGTAAAGATGTCTGGAGTGAACAGTTGGTCAAGGCAGCCACCTGTGGTTCAGTGTTCACATTTCATTTAAGGGACATTCTAATGCAAACATTACATTCTCTAATTTGTTAGAGCTTGTCATTATGGGTCTGTTTTTCTTTTGAGTATTTTATTGTAATGTATGTCTCTCCTTCACATACATCCTTCACCCTGTTTAGTGAGATAAATAGCTCTAAAACTAAAATAAATGTGCCCTTCTAACATTCTTTTAGGTACCTCTTAAAGGGATAGTCTAGTCATGATTCAGATAGAGCATGCAATTTTAAGCAACTTTCTGATTTACTTCTATTATCATTTTTTTTGTTCTCTGGGTATCGTTAGTTGAAAAAGCATGAATGTAAGCTTAGGAGCCGGCCCATTTTTGTTTAATACCTGGGTAGCGTTTGCTAATTGGTTGCTAAATGACTAGACTATACCTTTAAATATTCTTGCCGTACCAGAGGATTTTAGAGATTTGTATTTGAGATTTAGAGATATGTATTTAGCCCCCAGAAAAGGCATTCAAAACATAGCTAATTTCATGCTAGGGGGCCACAAGTCCTCCAGCTGTCATACAGAAAAGGGCAATGATTTATGGCTGTGTCCTGCATCACTTGTGGCTCCTGAGTAGGACTTTAAGTGTGTGTTTAAATTAGGGAAGATAGAGCCCTATGATCTAAAACTCTCTGCTATGGTGAGAGTATCTCATCAATACTTTGAGATCGCTCAAAGAAATTTAAAAAGACAAATTTTAGCCTAAGAGCTGTTTATCTTGCTAGGCAGGGTTCTGGGAGAGACACCCACATTGCAACATAATCCTCAAAAAAGTCCTCAAACATTTTGCATGGTTGGCCGATAATAAGCTTAAAGGGATGGGAAACCCAATTTTTTTTCTTTCATGATTCAGATAGAGCATGCAATTTTAAGCAACTTTCTAATTTACTCTTCGTTCTATTAGTATCTTTATTTGAAAAGCGGTTCAGCACGATTGGTGGCTAAATGTAGCCACCAATCACCAATGGTGCTGAACCAAAAATGCTAGGTCTCCTAAACTTACATTTCTGTTTTTTCAAATAAAGATACCAAGAGAATGAAGATTTTTTTTTTACCAGGAGTAAATTAGAAAGTTGCTTAAAATGGCATGCTCTATCTGAATCATGCAAGAAAAATTGGGTTTAATATCCCTTCAAACCTTTAAAGTAAAACCGCTGTATAGTCATTTTTTTTTACTGCTTCTTTGTGAAGCCTTCGCCCCGTCTATCTCTCATTCTGTATTCTTGTGATGTAGAAAGCTGCTTCTTCGTGTATCCGCCATTCTGTATTCTAGCGATGTAGGGAGCAGTCCCGTCCGCCATCCCAATATTGTAACCATGTACATGTGCATAGTCTGTTTAGCCACCCCAATGTAAACAATGAATCACCAGATTACTTGAAGAGCAGAGAGCTGCAGAGAGTGTGAATCTCGTTTATAAGGTGCACCAAAGAAATGTAAGCAGAAGAATAAAGGCATAAGTTTTACTGATTTATGCTGCATGGAGATTATATTTACTGCCAATATTGCGCATGCGTGTGTTAACACATGAACGCGCGCATGAACTGGTTGGATCAGAAAAAATCAGAGCACATGAGCAATTCTGCACTGTCATGGAGCCCCTATATTTATGTGAGCCCTGTGGCTGAGTGGTCAAGAAGGTCCCGCTAGAAAGAAAAAAAAAAAGAATATTAAGGGGGACCTGCAGCGGGACATTTAAATCAGTTATACATTGTAATTATATTAATTATTTTAATGCATATTATTATTTTAATTATTATTATTATTATTTTAATAATTTACGTTTACACTTCTATGTAAGAAAGCTCACATAATGTAAATCTTGTGTACTGCAAAGGTTAGTTTATCATCACTTTAATCCCTTAGGACGTTTCATGCTGTCCTAACAGAGCTGGGATGTCATGGAACATCCTACCTTTTTTGGCGTTATGCAGAAGCCTCCTTTTGTTTAATGCAAAATTGGACTGGGGGGCATTGTAGGCAGTCCCCCATTATCCGGTCCTGGCCTTGAGATCACATGATTGTATAAATTATTATGTGTTTTTATTTTTTAAGCAAGTGTTTATGTTCCGATGTTAACCACTTGCTTTGGGCATGAAGGGGTTAATGAAATAGCCCCGTGTTTTGCATTAGATTGTCTACTAATATGTATACAAACAGCATTTGTAAGGAAGGTTTTGCAATCAGCACATCCTAAGAACTAGGAAAGTCATTTTCCTTTTCACTTGTGTTTTCAAGTTGATTGATATTAACTCAAAGTGAAGATTCCGGATCTTATGAATATTAGATATGTAATAATACTTAAAGGGACATTAAACTGCTGAGCACAACTACAAAAGAATAGTAACTACTCACTATGTTATTGCATTTTATCCTGTTCCTGCAGATCTTTTCAAATCCGTTCTCCTGTTTTAATCGCTTAAAGGTGTGAGATACTGAAGCTCTCTGCCTCTTTGTACTGTGCGCTGCCATTTTAGAGCTCAGGTATTGTCACAGCCTGTGACATAAGCTGCGCACACTCACAGATCAGTAATAGTGTCTATTTTTTTATAGCTGTGTAATGAGCTTGAGGTTAGGGTGCATAACACAAAGCAGTAATTGTACATGTTTGCTGTTGCTGCATTGCACAATATTATTGTTGATTACTTTTTTAAATATATTTTGTGTAACTGAAACTGTGTAAAAAATGCAAAAATGTAAAGCTCTATAATAACTCCCTACTGAAAGACCCATTTTAATGTGTTTTTGTTATTATCACTTTATCTCAAAATTACTTTTGGGCCTATAGGACCCTTTTGTAGCCATATTGTATGTGCTATTCCCTAAAAATGTGCTGTTGCCCTGGTCGTTAATTTTGCACATCTCCACTGGGATCTTATTATAGGTGCTCTTGTCAGATCAGTTTTTGGTGGCCTGATACCAGCACATTATTGGCTCTGGCATGCCACCAAACACCCCACTTATCCTGCTGCCAGAGGCTTTCCTGAAGACTGCCTGAGGCTAAGGCAGACAATTTAATTTAAGTAACAGCAGGCAGAAAAGTGACGCACAGCACTGCACTCTGGAAATTAGAATGAATATCTGTGAAGGAACTACTATAGCTCTGGCCCCAGAATGAGACTCAGGGGGCAACAGTAGAGAGGTCTCATGCTTGTTATTTAAAGGGACAGTCAGTGAATGATTCAGTCCATCCTAAAGTAATTGCCTTTTTTCTTCTGGGTCCAGAATTGATTGTGGATGTGTCTACGGCCAATTTAGAGCCTGTATCTGAAATTTACAGCAGGCTAAGTAATTCACAAGGTGTATGCATTGGAAAAGACAGTGGGAAATGTAATGTATTGTTAGGGGCAACAGAGGGGGTGCTACACCCCTGTTTTTTTAGTTATTATTTTTACCTATTGCCTATTGCCATAGTGATCATCTAACAGCCACCTGAGCATTCAAACCCTTATTTTTAAAGAGCGCTGTCTTATTTTATTACTTATATGGGAGGTTGGGGGTTCTTTTTAGAGCACAGCACACCCTAAAAGTCACATAGTAGGCAGGTTATTGCTGTTATACAGCAATCACCTGTCTCCTAGAGGGGCATAAAACTCCATGTTTTACACATACCTATACTTCATATAGGGATATTATGTGTGCATGGTGTATGTATGTAGCCTACTCCAACTTGCTTTGACATATATTGATTGTATGCTCTTGAGAAAGGCTTGTTTTTCCGAAACGCGTTAAGCTATATTTTAATAAAATCTGAACTACCCTTGTGATGGTTTTAATAAAAGACTGATATAAAACTGAAATCTTGTGAGTATGACCTGTTTGTGCGCCTACCATTTTATTTGAAACATGCTACACCATTGTGAGCTTTTTATTTTGGAGGTGAAAGAAGGCAGGTTTCACAGAGGAAAAGAGCAGCTTGTATCCCCTGAGGTGACACAGTACCGCCGCTTTCTATATTTCTTGTTTCTGGATACGGTCTGGGAGAACCGGGGCTGGCAGCGAGCATCTGAAGGGAAGTGCTAACATAGCTTCATACTTTACTGCTATTTACATATATATTGAAGAATCGATATATATTTTGTTAAAAAAATAACTAT
Source organism: Bombina bombina (assembly GCF_027579735.1). NCBI lineage: Eukaryota > Metazoa > Chordata > Amphibia > Anura > Bombinatoridae > Bombina > Bombina bombina. Next base: position 1,265,010,979 of record NC_069499.1, on the reverse strand, counting down.
ATACATATAAAAAAAATATTATATTCTATGCAAAATATTTATAACTACCTTCAGGTTTAGCGCTGTAGATCTAATGCAGTGTCACGCTCTATTGAAGTCTATGGGGAGAAGTTAGATCGGTCTCGATATCTGAAGTCCTCAAGTAAGTGTGCATCGACTTTCGCTTGTGCTAAAATATTTTACTTGTATCACATGCTATAACCCGTGCAAGTTAAAAGTTTACTTTCAGCGGTGTTTGCGTGCAAGCAAAAACTGTTCTTTCATGATTCAGACAGAGAATACAATTTAAAAAAATCTTTCCATTTTACTTCTATTAACAAAGTTGACTCGTTCTCATGTTATTCTTTGTTGAAGAGATAGGTGGTGTGCACATGTCTGAAGCACTGCATGACAGGAAATACATCTAGTGCCCTTGCTAATGTATAACATTGTAGCAAAACTACTGCTATATAGTGCTGCAGACACGTGCACATGCCTAAACTTACCTTCCTGCTTTTCAACAAAGGATAACAAGAAAACAAAAACAATTTGATAATAGCATTAAATTGGAAAGTTGTTTAAATTGGTATGTTCTATCTGAATCATGAAATATTTTTTTGAGGGTTTTATGTCCCTTTATGTAATGATCTTTCATAAGCATGATATATATTTTATGTAATGTCCCTTTAAAGACACGTTTAACCCCTTAACGACCAAGGACGTGCCAGGCACGTCCTCCATTGGAGGTCACTTAACGACCAAGGACGTGCCTGGCACGTCCTCTTGGGTTTGAAGCTCTGGAAGCGATCCTGATCGCTTCCAGCAGCTTCTAAGGTATTGCAGTGATGCCTCAATATTGAGGCATCACTGCAATACCTTTTTTGGCACACTGATGCAGAGAGGGCCACTCTGTGGCCCTCTCTGCATCGGCCAGTGATGGTGCCGATCGTTGGTGGGTGGGAGCAGCTGCAAGGAGGCGGATGGGCGGCTCATCGCTGGCAATCTTCCGGCCAGCAGTCGGAAAAGATCGCCAGGTGCGTGCATGTGCGCACCCGCGATCCAGGCTTAACAATTTCAAAGTGGTGGGAGAGGGTGGTGGGTTGCAGTTGTGGGTGGAAGAGGAAGGGGGAAATAATTTTTAAAAATAGATCTAGGAGGGGGAGGGGGTAGGGTATGCATGGGGGGCAGCTACACTACAGAAAAAAAGTGGTTATTTAAAAACGAAAACAAAAAAACCCCACATTTAAGTGCAAAGTGATCCAGGCTTAACAATTTCAAAGTGGTGGGAGTGGGTTGTGAGTGGGAGAGGAGGGGGGGAAATAATTTTTAAAAATAGATCTATGAGGGGGAGGGGGTAGGGTATGCAGGGGGCCAGCTACACTACAGAAAAAAGTGGTTATTTAAAAAATAAATAAAAAAAATGTAAGTGCAAAGTGGGTACTGGCAGACAGCTGCCAGTACCCAAAATGGTGGGAAATAGTTAGTGGGGGGGAGGGTTAGAGAGCTCTTTGGGGGGATCAATGAGGTTGGGGGCTAAGGAGAGATTATACACAGCAGAATATATTTATTTATTTTTAAAAATGAAAAAAAAAAAATGAAAAAAAGGCTTTTTTTTTAGTACTGGCAGACTTTCTGCCAGTACTTAAGATGGCGGGGACAATTGTGGGGTGGGGTAGGGATGAGAGCTGTTTGAGAGGGATCATGGGGTGGGATGTGTCAGGTGGGAGGCTGATCTCTACACTAAAGCTAAAATTAACCCTTCAAACTCCCTACAAGCTACCTAATTAACCCCATCACTGCTGGTCATATTAAAAGTGTGGTGCGTAGCGGCATTTAGAGGCCTTCTAATTACCAAAAAACAATGCCAAAGCCATATATGTCTGCTATTTCTGAACAAAGGGGATCCCAGAGAAGCATTTACAACAATTTGTACCATAATTGCACAAGCTGTTTGTAAATAATTTCAGTGAGAAACCCAAAGTTAGTGAAAAAGTTAACGATTTTTTTTTATTTGATCGAATTTGGCGGTGAAATGGTGGCATGAAATATATCAAAATGGGCCTAGATCAATACTTTGGGTTTTCTACTACACTACACTAAATTTAACCCTACACGCTCCCTACAAGCTACCTAATTAACCCCTTTACTGCTGGGCATAATACAATGTGGTGCGCAGCAGCATTTAGCGGCTGTCTAATTTCCAAAAAGTAATGCCACAGCCATAAATGTCTGCTATTTCTGAACAAAGGGGATACCAGAGAAACATTTACAACCATTTGTGCCATAATTGCACAAGTTGTTTGTAAATAATTTCAGTTAGAAACCTAAAGTTTGTGAAAAAGTGAACTTTTTTTTTTATTTGATCGCATTTGGCGGTAAAATGGTGGCATGAAATATACCAAAATGGGCCTAAATCAATAATTTGGGATGTCTTCTAAAAAACAAATATATATACATGTCAAGGGATATTCAGAGATTCCTGACAGATATTAGTGTTCCAATGTAACTATCACTAATTTTGAAAAAAAGTGGTTTGGAAATAGCAAAGTGCTACTTGTATTTATTGCCCTATAACTTGCAAAAAAAGCAAAGAACATGTAAACATTGGGTATTTCTAAACTCAGGACAAAATTTAGAAACTATTTAGCATGGATGTTTTTTGGTGGTTGTAGATGTGTAACAGATTTTGGGGGTCAAAGTTAGAAAAAGTGTGTTTTTTTTCCATTTTTTCATCATATTTTATAAATTTTGTATAGTAAATTATAAGATATGATGAAAATAATGGTATTTTTAGAAAGTCCATTTAATGGAGAAAAACGGTATATAATATGTGTGGGTACTGTAAATGAGTAAGAGGAAAATTACAGCTAAATACAAACACCGCAGAAATGTAAAAATAGCCTTGGTCCCAAACGGTCAGAAAATGTAAAAGTGCTGTGGTCACTAAGGGGTTAATCAATCACTTGTTTGCATAGGTCTCATCAGACACTCTCTCTGTTTAGGGTTAACCCCATGGTTGCTTAGCAAAACGTAGCCCTTTTTTTTCAGCCAAAGGGTTAAGGTAATTTCATTTAGGACATCTGGATGCCAACACCTTAATAGTTTTTTGTGTTGGATCCTTTAGATGTTTTTTTCTAACAAAAAAATTGCTCAACACATTTATCGGGCAGAGTTTGAAAGAAATAATTTTGGACGCCATTATCATATCACATCTACAGGGGGTTCCTCCCTGAGTGTGGCACAGAGAGAGCGTGCAGAAGTCATATGGGCTGAACTGGCAGACTCACTAAAACATTGACACCTTGTCAATCCCTGATCTGGACATAAGGAACCAATTAGAAGAAAGAAGGCTTCTCCCCCCTCCCCTCATGTCTCTATCCCAATAGCAGCAGCCCATTGAGTTATGTGCATGTGGTAGCAAATCAACGGCAGACTCCCAGCCGGGTAACTCACTGGATGTGTTTGCAAATCCTCTCCATCTGTGGGGATTAGGCCAGCATCTGGCTTGTTTTATGGTATCAAAACAATGAAACTTGCAGGCGCCGTTACTGGAAAAGGGGGGGAACAGGGGGATAAATGGGCCTGTACAGTACAGCATAAAAGCAAAGGAACTTAGCCACTTAACACTTTCACTCAGAATGGTTTTAAAACCTTGTTAACAAAAAAGCCCAATAGTTGTTGACTTAGTGACTTTTTTATTAATTGTAATGGTAAATATGTTTTCACAAGATACATTATTGTATAAGACAAATAAGGTAACACAATGGCTTCAATTAGCTCCAAATTGTAGCATTATAGGTATATCAAACTTATGACACCAACACACACATATACAGACCCTCACCCCCACACACGTGTATATACACATACCAATATATACACAGATCTCACTTATGGCTGCTGCTGGCACCATTCAACTATTTTTGGAGCTGGATTTCTTCTTGTGAAAGTGCAACACTCTAGATATGTGCAAATCCAGATCTTAGTGTGTTTCACATTCACAAGAAGAAATCCGGCACACACACACACACACGCGGCCGGACTGGGAAATCAGACCGGCCATGGAAATTTGTATAGACCGTCCCAGCCACGCCCCCTCCCACCCAGCCACGCCCCATCCCGCCCGCCAACTATGCTCAACTGACCTACTGATACTGGGAGGGGCATTGCTCATATTGGTGAATATGATCTGTAGCTGTGTACTTGGGATTTTTATGGATCCTCTGATCATACTATTTGGAATTATTACATTTAAATCCCACATGGGATAATCTTATCCATTCAAAACTATGCTATAAATGTCTTTTGCTGATGTGCCTGGTCTCAAGCATGACATGATTAACTCTTAAGAACATCCAACTTCTATGATTACTTGTACAACAGAACAGTGGGTACCTACATGATATTTACTCTGATGGGTAGCTGCGCCCCCGCCTCACCACGCCACGCCGTCGCCTCACCACCACAAGCTATCCCGCCTGCTAGGGCTGCCGGCCTGCCGACTCTGATATGAACTGGCTTTGTATTAGTGCCCCGCACCGCCTGGCAGAAATAAAGTTTGATCAGTGAAGTGTCCCTGGTGCCTATGCCGGCAGGGGATGAGGTCCGCAAGCTAGCTCCGCTGTCAGGTGCGATCCGAAACCAGGCTGCCGGTGAGCGGGGAATGGATATGCAAAATAAAGAATTGTCACAACCAATCACAGTGGATCTAGCTCCTCCCCAGGTTAACCCTGCTTCTGATTGCAGAGCCGCTGCGCTGTATGTGCTGAGTGCTCCAGACGGATGACAGTAATGTAACTGTGTGTTTGCTGAGTGAGATGTGTGTGTTCTGTAATGTGTGCAACACAGCATCGTACTGTGTGAGAGATCTGGCAGTCATTGTGCGGCTTCACTAATCCCGGACATGGTGCTTGCTTGCTTCAAATTGCTGCTCTCTCTCCACTGCAGGCTGCAGCTGAGCAGAGCAGCCTCTGCCTGCCGGCGGGCCACCAGAATTTTTCCCGGTATCCCGGCGGCCCAATCCGGCCCTGCACACACACACACACACACACACATATATATATATATATATATATATATACACATAGACACACCATGCACACACACACACACACATATATATATATATATATATATATATATATATATATACATACAGTATATACACATAGGCACACCATACACACACACACACATATATATATATATATATATATATATATATATATATACACACACACATATATATATATATATATATATATATATATATATATATGTATATATGTATGTATATACATATATATATATATATATATATGTATATATGTATGTATATATATATATATATATATATATACTGTATACACACACAGACACATCACATGCATACATAAGCACAAAAACATGCATATATACAAGCATATTCACCACATACAAAGATATGCATAACACATACAGTACATACGCACACCCCACAGACACACACTCATTCACACAGGGGTATATGAAAAATAATCCAGAGAGCTAGAAACCAAAGCTAGAATTTACTAACCACTGTTTGCCGGCACATGGTATTAGTTAAGCCCTGGCTTGTGGTAACACAGATTTTTAATTGGATAGAAATGGACATGCTATTTAGAACTCATAATTTATACTAAATATATTTCCTCTATATTATTTCTTTGGGGTGCTCCCTCTGATGGGCAAGGGTTAATCTTGTTCAGCCTCGCCCCTTTAGACATCATTCTTGTCCCAGGCACAGCCTGACCCAGGAAGCCTTTATAACTGGAACGTGTAAGGTTTTTAGATGGACATAGTGGTACAAAAATTACATGCTCTACTTTAGCGTGTGTAATTTGTGTACTAGTCACTATGGAAGTCTATGGGGCCGATTTGTCAAGGGCCAAATGGCCCCTAATGCCCCTATTTCTCTGTTTCCGCGCGAGCCTTCAGGCATGCTGAAAACAGCAGTTATGAAGCAGCGGTCTTAAAGGGACACTGAACCCAATTTTTTTTATTTCGTGATTCAGTTAGAGCATGCAATTTTAAGCAACTTTCTAAGTTACTCCTATTAATTTTCTTTGTTCTCTTGCAATCTTTATTTGAAAAATAAGGCATCTAAGCTTTTTTTTTGTTTAGAACTCTGGGCAGCACTTTTTAATTGGTGGATGAATTTATCCACCAATCAGCAAGGACAACCCAGGTTGTTCAGAAAAAAGGGGCCGGCATCTAAACTTACATTCTTGCATTTCAAATAAAGATACCAAGAGAATGAAGAAAATTTGATGATAGGAGTAAATTAGAAAGTTGCTTAAAATGTCATGCTCTATCTGAATAACAAAAGAAAAACATTTGGGTTCAGTGTCCCTTTAAGACTGCTGCTTTAACACTGATCCAGGAGATAAGATTGCATCTTCTGAAAGGGATTAGACTCACTTTATCTATATTCTAACTTTATGCAGATCCAAAGCATTTGTGAATATATGTGTTACTGCAGCCATTTCTCTTACAGTCGGGCACAGTGAAGAGGGAGAGTTCTGAGAGATGGCAGAAACTTTTTGCATTTTTTGTTTTTGTTTGCATCACTGTCTTAATGGGTGCAGATTATTTTCTACATTACAGACCTCAAGTCTTTTTCCACTCACCAAAAACATGTAAGTTGAGATCACCTTAATAGGAAGAACAAGGAAGCAGAATGAAGCAAGAACATTATTACACTGAAGTTTAGTAGACAAACTGGTGCCTGAATATTTGAGAATCCCTCTGGAGCTGATGATTATAGGACAGACGCTGCATGAAGGAAAATGTCTCTTCTGTTTATTCTTATAAAAAATTGATATTTCCAAAGTAATCTAATATGTATCTGTATCCTTAGGCTGTAAGAATCCGTTTGTGTTTATTCACTTTAAAACTAACGTATTCTACTATATATACAGTGCATACATATATATATATATATATTATATACACTGTGTGTATGTATATATACTGTATATTTGTGATTTGCTAAACAGGCACATATATTGTACACAATACAAATGGATACAATTATTTACATTACAAAGTTATAGATAAATGTGGGCATTTTACAAAAAAATCTGGTCTAACAGGTAGGATGAAACACTTCATAAATGATTTAAAGGGACATGAAACCCAAATTTTTTCTATCATGATTCAGTTAGAGAATAGAATGTTAAATATTACAATTTACTTCTATTATCTAATTTGCTTAAAGGGGCAGTAAACCTACGCAATAATGTTAAATAATTTTGCACAGAGTGCAGAATTATATAACATTATTTTAGCACCAACTTTATATTACAAAGCATTTCAAAGATTTTTTTATCACTTAGTAGAATTTTGTAGAGCGCCTCTGCTGGCTCTACTGAGCGGGTCTGTTTTTTTTTCAGAAGCGAATCGTGGCACGCTGTCTAATCACAGCCAGCCCGATTGCGCCATTAAACTCAATGTAGCTCGCTACCAGACCAGAGAGGGAGCAAGCTACATTTGCCCGTTTGCCGGAATTCGATAATTTAGCGGTCCACTTGTACTTTATGTGTTTAATCTCTTTGCAGGATTAGACACCTAGTTATATGTAAACAATAGTTTGCTAATAAAATGCTCTAACACGTTTTAAAATGGTCTTTGTGCTATAAATAAGCTTTTTTGACTTCCTTACATTTAGAGAACAATATAGATAACAATACCAAGATAGAAAAAAGTAAGAGGCCAGCCTTCTGCATCCCTCCCATCAGTTCTGCTGTTGTTACCACATTCTTCTCTGGAAGTTGGAAGGGTCCAGGAAGCTGGGAACTTGGTGTGTGCCAAGTCAGAGCTGCACTCGAGCCAAGATCCTGCTAGTGTGCTCGTCTTGCTGGAGCCATCGAGTGACCTTATTAGCTGGGAGGCCAGGCTCCTTGTTAACACACATCTGGCTGTAGGCAGCTTAGAATGTCCCCGTATTGTCTTCCTGCTGACTCTGACCTCACGTTACCTTGTAGTAATACTGACAAGGGTTCCACACATCTGGTGAGAAGTCCTGCAGGCCATTCTTCACCTCTTCTATATGTGTTCTACTTTCTCTTTCTGGAATTAAATGCCATGATGCTCTTTCTTCTAGCAATAAATGTGGGAGTCCTTTGTAATTAGGAACTTTGCAAAAAAATTTTTTTGTTTCCTATTATTAGTTGCTTAACTTTTTGATAATCCATTCAACAAATACACCACATCACTCTGCATAACATATCTAGCAACTTAACTCTCATGTAATCTTTTTCAGTAATTTTAGAAAGGCGTGAAAGCATATTGCTAGCATTTTACACTAATATTCATTAAGAATTTGTCTCTTAAAATACAAAATAATTCCTCATTCTGTAGAATAAAGTCTGACCAAAATAATAGAATTAAAAAAATCTTACTTGGTCTTGAATTATTCCGCACTTGTGTATAGGCAGCTGATTTTTATATATATGTTTTGTGACTGTACTTGATAAACTTATAGAATTATTTACATTTACATTTACAAAATTCCACAAACTGCCATCACCATCTTTAAATGAATACTGTAAGAAACCCTACCAGGGGCTCCAAAAGATGTCATTTTTATGTGTTTGGATATGGTGCATTTCTATGATCTTTAAAACAGAGTCGTTTTTAAACAGGGTTATGACATCTGGAGATGTCATTTTCCAGCTGAGGGAGTTGAAGCAGAGCTGGGTAAAAACCATTGAAGTTACTCATAGTGTAGTATATATTCTCTACAAACTCTCTTAAAGGGACATGAGTGATTTTTTTTCATGACAGTTAGAGAATGCAGCTTTCTATTTTACTCTATTTTCAAATTGTATTTGTTCATTTGGTATCTTTTGTTTAAAATCAGGGAGGTAAGCTCGGGATCGTGCACGTGTTTGCAGCACTGTATAGCAGCAGTTTTGCTACATCGCAGCATGCCATGTAGTGCTCTAGACATGTGGATGCTGCCTACCTAATTATCTCTTCAGCTAATAAATACTATGAGAACTAAGTGAATTTGTTAATAGAATTGGAAACTTTTTTTTTTTTTTAAACTGTAAATGTTCTGTCTGGATTACAATAGAAATTGTTTGGGTTTCATGTCCCTTTAATATTGTATGGTTTTAGGGACAATACAATGTAAATTGCCTCTATTTTCACAGTCTTATCGCGTTTGTATCTTTACATTACCTTTAAAAAATATAAGCCAGATATTGACATCTAAAAAGGTGTCACACAATGTTTAATAGTATGACAAGGGTGTTACCTATAAAAATCACGGATCTAAGTAAAATTAAATAGATTGTTTTACTGAAAGTAACAAAGTATTATATGACTTAGAAACTTCTTTGCATTCAGCACGTGATAGAGAAATAAAATGATACGAGAGAGAATAAAAAAGAAAAATAAAGACATTTACACAATGAAAATGTAATAATGCATTTGTTGTATCTAGCAAATGTATTAGAGGTGACATTTATTTCTAAATCCTTATAAATCATACTGATAGTATTTTAAAATATATCACCGTTTTCTCTTTTTAATGGATGAACTAAAATTGTAATTAAACTGATTTTCTTTTTAGATTGTCTCTTAAAGGCACACGAAACTCACATTTTTTCTTTCATGATTCAGAAAGAGCTTGCGATTTTAACCCGTTCCATGCCGTCCTAACAGCTTTGGGCTTTAACGCCATTAGGAACTGCATGGAACGTCCTACCTTATATGGCGTCCTGCAGCTTCCCCCTTTGTCAAATTCAATAATCGACCTGGGTTGCCGATTCGGGCTAGCAGCGTAGGCAATCCCCCATGATCCGATCCCCGCCTTGCAATAACGTTATAGTATCAACAAAGATTTAATGTTTACTAATAGTGTTAATACCAACTGCAGAGTATTACACGTATGGGGAATCACTCCCTTAAGTTTATTTCTGTATTTAAAATAGTTTTTGCTCATTTAAGCCACAACCCATTTAAATGGACTGAATCTGAATAATGTGTAGACATCTTTAAAGTATCTATCTCAATCTCTCCCACCCCCACTGGACTGCTGTGACGTCTCATTTACATAGCTTTTCTTTAGCAATTTGTCAACAGTGTAGCACACTTCAGCAAGTAAAATGGATCATTAGGGGGCACATTAAAGGGGAGAAAAATGTACAGTACAATGTCCTTTTAGTAATAAAATAATGATTTATTTTGGGCAATTTAATAAGTCCCTTAGTGCGTTTATTTTTTTTTATTAATGAATAAATACATAAATAGTGTAATAACCTTCTCCAGTCAGATGGTGCAAGAGGAACATGCAATGCAGTGCAAATTATTAATGGCAATTTGCAGCTCCAAATTTCTGTTATATACTATCTCACACCATCTGTTGACAGGAGATCAGGAGATGAAGGAAGACGTGGAAGTCTTAAGAATAACAGGCCAGATTCTGTTGTCTTTCTTCCCTCCTGTTCACCCCCCAGCACACATGCTATGCTGCCCCACTACTTCCCCTGGGCTTGCAGCCAGGCCTTTGTTGTGGCTGGCCCAGCTCAGTCTCCGGGAGGAGGCGACTCAGGAGCAGTGGAATGCCGGTAATCTGCCCGGGAGTTGATGGATGGCCCCTGACACTCACATTCTCACTGACTCTGATTTCAGCAGGATCCCACTCTCCCACACACAGCCAGCTCCCCCCTCTTGCTGAAGAAGGGAGTTTGTGGCTGTAACTAGGAGGTGTTACTCATCCTATCCAATGTCTCACTAAAGATTTAACCAAGCAAAGATGTCCTGAAGGACTTGTAACATCACTCTGATGTTTTCCTTAAATTCTTGACAATAGTTGTTCAGCTAGCGCTGCACAGTTTGGAAGCAGGAGGCGTGCCAGCAAAGCTACTATAAAAAGAATAAAATAAAATGAGAAGGGACGAATACACAATACATTTTAAAGCTAAGATAGCAGTGTCAGAATACTAAGACAACCTATTTATATGGTAGCCTAGTATGCACTTTATAATCCTAGCCTTGGTTGTTGCATGCTGTGCTACACTCTATAATGCTTTTAAGGCCTGTATAGCTTCTGCTTCACTCATTGGTGAAATGTAAATTATTTAAAGGGATATGAAAGTCAAAATGAGACTTTCATGAATCAGATAGAGCATACAATTTAGAAAATAAAAGTACAGTATATAAACGTTCCAAGGTGCTTTTGTTCTCAAATTTACTTTGTTCTATTGGTATCTTTTGCCAAATAGCATACCTGGGTAGGGTCAGGAGCATTCACATCCTAAAAACACCAAATAGTGATCAAGACACATGCAAAAATGAGAGCCTACCCAGGTATGCTCTTCAATAAAGGATACCAAAAGAACACAATTAATTAGATAAGAGCAGTACATTTAAAAAAATAATAATCTTTTTTTGCTCTCTTTTTGAATCATGGAAGTTTAATTTTGAAATGCATGACCATTTAAATACTACATCTAATATTTTTTTTTTTTTAAAAATCAGTTTTCTCTAAAACTCAGCACACTTGCCTTGGGTTTTAACCTGTAATCTTCATCTAAGAAATAGCTATTATTGCCCAACAGAGTATTACTTAGTTTATTAATCTCTAAAGATGTTGAGATTAAAACTTGTAACTACTTGATTTCAAGAGATCCTGCCAAATAATCAGTTAAGCTATCTCACAGTGAGCCCCACATTAGGCACTCATTAAGTTAAAAAAGAATTGACACTACAAACCAGAATGGGGTGTAAAGGCCGCAGCTCAATCTTATTAACACTTCATAAATATATAAATCTCAACATCTCAACAAAAAATCCTTTAATTTGGGGTCTTGCCCCCCAAATTAAAGTGCCTAATATTGGCCTTTACCAGGCACTCCCCCACATCTCAGGGAGGTACTACCTTATCAGGAATTGTAACACCTCAAAAAGGCCAGCACCACGCCACAGCTGCGACAACCTCTCCATCAGGGAGGGAGGGAGATTTCTTCACCCATAGGTAAATTATGCCGTCACCCTTTATAAAACCTCTCCACCTTACACCTCCCCTTGACCTCCAACTAACCCCACTCCACTTTATGGCCTCTGGGGGTTCACCAACCCATCCATCAATTCTTTCTTCTATGGTTGTTATTATGGGGCATATGTATCAATGTGCGAGCGGACATAAAACGAAGTAGCGTATCATGTCCGCTGCACATCGGTACGCATCGATAAATGCCGACAGTATACGCTGTTGGCATTTATCATTACACCATCTGTTCTTGTGAACTTCAATGCCACCCCCTGCAGATTTGCGGCCAAAGGGGGTGTCAATCAACCCGATTGTATTTGATCGGGTTGATTTCTGTCCCCAGCCTCAGAGCAGGCGGACAAGTTATGGAGCAGCGGTCTTTAGACTGCTGCTTCATAACTTCTGTTTCCGGCGAGCCTGAAGGTTAGCTGGAAACAAGGCACATCAAGCTCCATACGGAGCTTGATAAATATGCCCCTATGTGTTATTTTGAAATAAAAAGAGAAAACAATACAAACAATCATGTTAAAGGGGTTTGAAACACAATTTTTTCTTTCATGATTCCGATAGAGCATGCAATTTTAAGCAACTTTCTAATTTACTCATATTATAAATTTCTCCAACATAGGTGTGTCCGGTCCACGGCGTCATCCTTACTTGTGGGATATTCTCTTCCCCAACAGGAAATGGCAAAGAGCCCAGCAAAGCTGGTCACATGATCCCTCCTAGGCTCCGCCTTCCCCAGTCATTCTCTTTGCCGTTGTACAGGCAACATCTCCACGGAGATGGCTTAGAGTTTTTTAGTGTTTAAATTTAAATTGGAACATCTCCGCGCTCTGCTTAAGGAGGTGTTATCCACTCTGGATGATTGTGAGAATTTGGTCATTCCAGAGAAACTATGTAAAATGGACAAGTTCCTAGAGGTCCCGGGGCCCCCCGAAGCTTTTCCTATACCCAAGCGGGTGGTGGACATTGTAAATAAAGAATGGGAAAGGCCCGGTATACCTTTCGTCCCTCCCCCCATATTTAAAAAATTGTTTCCTATGGTCGACCCCAGAAAGGACTTATGGCAGACAGTCCCCAAGGTCGAGGGGGCGGTTTCTACTCTAAACAAACGCACCACTATACCCATAGAAGATAGTTGTGCTTTCAAAGATCCTATGGATAAAAAATTAGAAGGTTTGCTTAAAAAGATGTTTGTTCAGCAAGGTTACCTTCTACAACCAATTTCATGCATTGTTCCTGTCACTACAGCCGCGTGTTTCTGGTTCGATGAGCTAGAAAAGGCGATCAATAATAATTCTTCTTCTTATGAGGAGATTATGGACAGAATTCGTGCTCTCAAATTGGCTAATTCTTTCACCCTAGACGCCACTTTGCAATTGGCTAGGTTAGCGGCGAAAAATTCTGGTTTTGCTATTGTGGCGCGCAGAGCGCTTTGGTTAAAATCTTGGTCAGCGGATGCGTCTTCCAAGAACAAATTGCTTAACATTCCTTTCAAGGGGAAAACGCTGTTTGGCCCTGACTTGAAAGAGATTATCTCTTATATCACTGGGGGCAAGGGCCACGCCCTTCCTCAGGATAGGTCTTTCAAGGCCAAAAATAAACCTAATTTTCGTCCCTTTCGCAGAAACGGACCAGCCCCAAGTGCTACGTCCTCTAAGCAAGAGGGTAATACTTCTCAAGCCAAGCCAGCCTGGAGACCAATGCAAGGCTGGAACAAAGGAAAGCAGGCCAAGAAACCTGCCACTGCTACCAAGACAGCATGAGATGTTGGCCCCCGATCCGGGACCGGATCTGGTGGGGGGCAGACTCTCTCTCTTCGCTCAGGCTTGGGCAAGAGATGTTCTGGATCCTTGGGCGCTAGAAATAGTCTCCCAAGGTTATCTTCTGGAATTCAAGGGGCTTCCCCCAAGGGGGAGGTTCCACAGGTCTCAATTGTCTTCAGACCACATAAAAAAACAGGCATTCTTACATTGTGTAGAAGACCTGTTAAAAATGGGAGTGATTCATCCTGTTCCATTAGGAGAACAAGGGATGGGGTTCTACTCCAATCTGTTCGTAGTTCCCAAAAAAGAGGGAACATTCAGACCAATCTTAGATCTCAAGATCCTAAACAAGTTTCTCAAGGTTCCATCGTTCAAAATGGAAACCATTCGAACTATTCTTCCTTCCATCCAGGAAGGTCAATTCATGACCACGGTGGATTTAAAGGATGCGTATCTACATATTCCTATCCACAAGGAACATCATCGGTTCCTAAGGTTCGCATTCCTGGACAAGCATTACCAGTTTGTGGCACTTCCGTTCGGATTAGCCACTGCTCCAAGGATTTTCACAAAGGTACTAGGGTCCCTTCTAGCGGTGCTAAGACCAAGGGGCATTGCAGTAGTACCTTACTTGGACGACATTCTGATTCAAGCGTCGTCCCTTCCTCAAGCAAAGGCTCACACGGACATTGTCCTGGCCTTTCTCAGATCTCACGGGTGGAAAGTGAACGCAGAAAAAAGTTCTATGTCTCCGTCAACAAGGGTTCCCTTCTTGGGAACAATAATAGACTCCTTAGAAATGAGGATTTTTCTGACAGAGGCCAGAAAATCAAAACTTCTGAACTCTTGTCAAATACTTCATTCTGTTCCTCTTCCTTCCATAGCGCAGTGCATGGAAGTAATAGGTTTGATGGTAGCGGCAATGGACATAGTTCCTTTTGCACGCATTCATCTAAGACCATTACAACTGTGCATGCTCAGTCAGTGGAATGGGGACTATACAGACTTGTCTCCGACGATACAAGTAAATCAGAGGACCAGAGATTCACTCCGTTGGTGGCTGTCCCTGGACAACCTGTCACAGGGGATGAGCTTCCGCAGACCAGAGTGGGTCATTGTCACGACCAACGCCAGTCTGGTGGGCTGGGGTGCGGTCTGGGGACCCCTGAAAGCTCAGGGTCTTTGGTCTCGGGAAGAATCTCTTCTACCGATAAATATTCTGGAACTGAGAGCGATACTCAATGCTCTCAAGGCTTGGCCTCAGCTAGCAAAGGCCAAGTTCATACGGTTTCAATCAGACAACATGACGACTGTTGCGTACATCAACCATCAGGGGGGAACAAGGAGTTCCCTGGCGATGGAAGAAGTGACCAAAATCATTCAATGGGCGGAGACTCACTCCTGCCACTTGTCTGCAATCCACATCCCAGGAGTGGAAAATTGGGAAGCGGATTTTCTGAGTCGTCAGACATTTCATCCGGGGGAGTGGGAACTCCATCCGGAAATCTTTGCCCAAATCACTCAATTGTGGGGCATTCCAGACATGGATCTGATGGCCTCTCGTCAGAACTTCAAGGTTCCTTGCTACGGGTCCAGATCCAGGGATCCCAAGGCGACTCTAGTAGATGCACTAGTAGCACCTTGGACCTTCAAACTAGCTTATGTATTCCCGCCGTTTCCTCTCATCCCCAGGCTGGTAGCCAGGATCAATCAGGAGAGAGCATCGGTGATCTTGATAGCTCCTGCGTGGCCACGCAGGACTTGGTATGCAGACCTGGTGAATATGTCATCGGCTCCACCATGGAAGCTACCTTTGAGACGAGACCTTCTTGTTCAAGGTCCGTTCGAACATCCGAATCTGGTCTCACTCCAACTGACTGCTTGGAGATTGAACGCTTGATCTTATCAAAGCGAGGGTTCTCAGATTCTGTCATTGATACTCTTGTTCAGGCCAGAAAGCCTGTAACTAGAAAAATTTACCACAAAATATGGAAAAAATATATCTGTTGGTGTGAATCTAAAGGATTCCCTTGGGACAAGGTAAAAATTCCTAAGATTCTATCCTTCCTTCAAGAAGGTTTGGAGAAAGGATTATCTGCTAGTTCCTTGAAGGGACAGATTTCTGCCTTGTCTGTGTTACTTCACAAAAAACTGGCAGCTGTGCCAGATGTTCAAGCCTTTGTTCAGGCTCTGGTTAGAATCAAGCCTGTTTACAAACCTTTGACTCCTCCTTGGAGTCTCAATTTAGTTCTTTCAGTTCTTCAGGGGGTTCCGTTTGAACCCTTACATTCCGTTGATATTAAGTTATTATCTTGGAAAGTTTTGTTTTTGGTTGCAATTTCTTCTGCTAGAAGAGTTTCAGAATTATCTGCTCTGCAGTGTTCTCCTCCTTATCTGGTGTTCCATGCAGATAAGGTGGTTTTACGTACTAAACCTGGTTTTCTTCCGAAAGTTGTTTCTAACAAAAACATTAACCAGGAGATAGTCGTGCCTTCTTTGTGTCCGAATCCAGTTTCAAAGAAGGAACGTTTGTTGCACAATTTGGATGTTGTTCGTGCTCTAAAATTCTATTTAGATGCTACAAAGGATTTTAGACAAACATCTTCCTTGTTTGTTGTTTATTCTGGTAAAAGGAGAGGTCAAAAAGCAACTTCTACCTCTCTCTCTTTTTGGATTAAAAGCATCATCAGATTGGCTTACGAGACTGCCGGACGGCAGCCTCCTGAAAGAATCACAGCTCATTCCACTAGGGCTGTGGCTTCCACATGGGCCTTCAAGAACGAGGCTTCTGTTGATCAGATATGTAGGGCAGCGACTTGGTCTTCACTGCACACTTTTACTAAATTTTACAAGTTTGATACTTTTGCTTCTTCTGAGGCTATTTTTGGGAGAAAGGTTTTGCAAGCCGTGGTGCCTTCCATCTAGGTGACCTGATTTGCTCCCTCCCTTCATCCGTGTCCTAAAGCTTTGGTATTGGTTCCCACAAGTAAGGATGACGCCGTGGACCGGACACACCTATGTTGGAGAAAACAGAATTTATGTTTACCTGATAAATTACTTTCTCCAACGGTGTGTCCGGTCCACGGCCCGCCCTGGTTTTTTAATCAGGTCTGATAATTTATTTTCTTTAACTACAGTCACCACGGTATCATATGGTTTCTCCTATGCAAATATTCCTCCTTTACGTCGGTCGAATGACTGGGGAAGGCGGAGCCTAGGAGGGATCATGTGACCAGCTTTGCTGGGCTCTTTGCCATTTCCTGTTGGGGAAGAGAATATCCCACAAGTAAGGATGACGCCGTGGACCGGACACACCGTTGGAGAAAGTAATTTATCAGGTAAACATAAATTCTGTTTTTTCTTCGTTTTCTTGGTATATTTATTTGAAAAGCAGGAATGTAAGCTTAGGAGCCAGACCATTTTTGGCTCAGCACCTGGGTAGCGCTTGCTTATTGGTGGCAACATGTAGCCAACAATCAGCAAGCTGTACCCAGGGTGCCGAACTAAAAATGGGCCGGCTCCTAAGCTTACATTTGGGTTTCATATCCCTTTAATCAGCTTCACTTTGTTGCAATTTGCCAAAGACTCGTTAAACGAACATGATGCCCAAATTTTGCATCACCCAAAAGTGATACAGCATAGCCATAAAAAGCTGATTAGAAAATATTACCTGAACATCCCTATTTAAAAAAGGAAGATAGTTTACCTCAAACTTTCCTCAGTAGCTACTTCCATTGTAAAGTAAGGACTTGCAAGGGAGCATGCATGTGGAGACACAGCCATGCTGTTTCCATCCTCAGTTTAAAGGGACAGTACACACCAAATTTCATGTAACTGCATATAATAGACACTACTATAAATGAGATTATGCACAGATACTGATATAAAAACCCAATATAAAACCTTTTAAAAACTTAGAAGTTCCCAGTTTAGCACTGTTGATGAGGTTAGGCTGGGGCACCCACTCAAAAGGGCTGGGTAAACAGGAACAGGCAGATACCCCCCTCCACTGCATATGGAAAAGACCCATTACATAACCAGGAGTCTGTAAACATCAGTATACATCTAAAACTTTGGGGCTTGGTTATGAGTCTGAAAATAAGCTCAGTTGTTTAAAAATAAGCAAAAATATATATTTTTACAAAAAAAAACACTCCCAGCTGGGTTATATAAATTGATCATCTACAAAACATTATGCAAAGACAAATATAGTGTACAATGTCCCTTTAATGAAGTTTACTATGAAGTATTGTGAGATTTCAGTGAAATCTCATGAGATCTCAGTAAAGCAAAGTGTGACATCAGCACTGAAGCTGATTAGCAGTTTTTGTTGTTAAAAATCATATCTAGATATGTTCAGGAACTTTGTTGCTAGCTGCTGATTGGTGGCTGACAAATATGCTCAGCTAGCTCCCAGGAGTGCATTGCTGCTTCAATAAAAGATAACAAGAGAATGGAACAAAATTGATAACAGAAGTTAATTGGAAAGTTGTTTTAAAAATTTTAATCTATCTAAATCATGAAAGAACATTTTTGTGTTTCATTTCCCTTTAAAGGGACATTCAACACCAGAATTGTTTTTGTTCAAAAAGTTAGATAATCCCTTTATTACCCATTCCCCAGTTTTGCATAACCAACATAGTTACAATACTATGCATTTTACCCCTGTAATTACCTTGTATCTAAGCCTCTGCAAACTGTCCCCTTATTTCAGTTCTTTTGACAGACTTGCATTTTAGCCAATCAGTGCTGACTCCTAGGTAATTTCACATGCGTGGCCTCAATGTTATCTATATGACATACATAAACTAACACCCTCTAGTGGTGAAAAACTCAAAATGCATTCTGATTAGAGGCGGCCCTCAAGGTCTAAGAAATTAGCCTATGAGCCTACCTAGGTTTAGTTTTCAACTAAGAATACCAAGACAACAAAGCAAAATTGGGGATAAAAGTAAATTGGAAAGTTGTTTAAAATGACATGCCCTATTTGAATCATGAAAGTTTATTTTGTACTTGACTCACTTTAAGAAATTTTTAGGTAAAATATAATTATTTTTTTAGAGATGTTTATGTGATATTTTCTTGTAATTTTTATGGTTATGATACAGTTATGATGATTCACTTTCAGTGGGTATGGATATTATGCCCCTTTAAATTGGCTTATCATTATATACTAACTTTACTTAACATAAGAGACCAGGGAGGTACAATTATCTTTTTTTTGTAAAAACATAAAGATATAAGTTTGACTGCTGTAACACCATTATCTAGCCCCTTGTTTTTTCTTTGTACTTTTACTCTTCAGCAGATACAGACAGTTTTGCATTTACTAAAGGAGCTGCTTTGTGTCATGCTTGTTGAGTAAAGAAGTCCTCTATGCATGCACACCTTGGGCTCGATGTACGAAGCAGCGAAAGCTGCTCCGGAGCCTTTGCGGGGCAGGTTTGCATATGCGAGCCTGCTTCCCGCAATGTAAGAAGCAGCGGTCATTAGACCGCTGCTTCCTACAGCCTACGCCACCTCTTAGGTGGCAAAGCAAAATCACTGAGAACACGCTCGCTCTCGGCGATTGACAGCCCCTTCAGTCACGTGATTGGTCGCGCGATTGAAGGGGCGGGCATTACACACTCCGATGAGTGTGTAATGGTACATACGGGCAAGCGGATCAATAGATCCGCTGCCCGTGTGTAGCGGAGGCGGGCGGACAGCTTCGCGAGTTAAGAAGCTGTCCGCCCGCCTCTTAGTAAATGGCGCCCATTGTTTTACCAGTGACTATCAGGGCTTGAGCACAAAATCTAAGTCCCTTTCCTGAGTGAATAGATGTTGGCATGTACAGAATGCTTCCATATTCACTGATGGCAACAAACTACTTAACCCCTTAATGACCACAGCACTTTTCCATTTTCTGTCCGTTTGGGACCAAGCCTATTTTTACATTTTTGCGGTGTTTGTGTTTAGCTGTTATTTTCCTCTTACTCATTTACTGTACCCACACATATTATATACAGTTTTTCTCGCCATTAAATGGACTTTCTAAAGATACCATTATTTTCATCATATCTTATAATTTACTATAAAAAAATGATAAAATATGAGGAAAAAATTGAAAAAAACACACTTTTTCTAACTTAGACCTCCAAAATCTGTTACATATCTACAACCACCAAAAAACACCCATGCTAAATAGTTTCTAAATTTTTGTCCTGAGTTTAGAAATACCCAATGTTTACATGTTCTTTGCTTTTTTTGCAAGTTATAGGGCCATAAATACAAGTAGCACTTTGCTATTTCCAAACCATTTTCTCCAACATAGGTGTGTCCGGTCCACGGCGTCATCCTTACTTGTGGGATATTCTCTTCCCCAACAGGAAATGGCAAAGAGCCCAGCAAAGCTGGTCACATGATCCCTCCTAGGCTCCGCCTACCCCAGTCATTCTCTTTGCAGTTGTACAGGCAACATCTCCACGGAGATGGCTTAGAGTTTTTTTAGGGAGCTCTGATACTTAGAAAAGACTTTCTGAAGGCGTCATTTGGTATCGTATTCCCCTTGGGGCTTGGTTGGGTCTCAGCAAAGCAGATACCAGGGACTGTAAAGGGGTTAAAGTTCAAAACGGCTCCGGTTCCGTTATTTTAAGGGTTAAAGCTTCCAAATTTGGTGTGCAATACTTTTAAGGCTTTAAGACACTGTGGTGAAAATTTGGTGAATTTTGAACAATTCCTTCATGTTTTTTCGCATTTGCAGTAATAAAGTGTGTTCAGTTTAAAATTTAAAGTGACGGTAACGGTTTTATTTTAAAACGTTTTTTGTACTTGTTATCAAGTTTATGCCTGTTTAACATGTCTGAACTACCAGATAGACTGTGTTCTGAATGTGGGGAAGCCAGAATTCCTATTCATTTAAATAAATGTGATTTATGTGACAATGACAATGATGCCCAAGATGATTCCTCAAGTGAGGGGAGTAAGCATGGTACTGCATCATTCCCTCCTTCGTCTACACGAGTCTTGCCCACTCAGGAGGCCCCTAGTACATCTAGCGCGCCAATACTCCTTACTATGCAACAATTAACGGCTGTAATGGATAATTCTGTCAAAAACATTTTAGCCAAAATGAACACTTATCAGCGTCAGCGCGACTGCTCTGTTTTAGATACTGAAGAGCATGACGACGCTGATATTAATATTTCTGAAGGGCCCCTAACTCAGTCTGATGGGGCCAGGGAGGTTTTGTCTGAGGGAGAAATTACTGATTCAGGGAACATTTCTCAACAAGCTGAACCTGATGTGATTGCATTTAAATTTAAGTTGGAACATCTCCGCATTCTGCTTAAGGAGGTATTATCCACTCTGGATGATTGTGACAAGTTGGTCATCCCAGAGAAACTATGTAAAATGGACAAGTTCCTAGAGGTGCCGGGGCTCCCAGAAGCTTTTCCTATACCCAAGCGGGTGGCGGACATTGTTAATAAAGAATGGGAAAGGCCCGGTATTCCTTTCGTCCCTCCCCCCATATTTAATAAATTGTTTCCTATGGTCGACCCCAGAAAGGACTTATGGCAGACAGTCCCCAAGGTCGAGGGAGCGGTTTCCACTTTAAACAAACGCACCACTATACCCATAGAGGATAGTTGTGCTTTCAAAGATCCTATGGATAAAAAATTAGAAGGTTTGCTTAAAAAGATGTTTGTTCAGCAGGGTTACCTTCTACAACCAATTTCATGCATTGTCCCTGTCGCTACAGCCGCATGTTTCTGGTTCGATGAGCTGATAAAGGCGGTCGACAGTGATTCTCCTCCTTATGAGGAGATTATGGACAGAATCAATGCTCTCAAATTGGCTAATTCTTTCACCCTAGACGCCACTTTGCAATTGGCTAGGTTAGCGGCTAAGAATTCTGGGTTTGCTATTGTGGCGCGCAGAGCGCTTTGGTTGAAATCTTGGTCGGCTGATGCGTCTTCCAAGAACAAGCTACTTAACATTCCTTTCAAGGGGGAAAACGCTGTTTGGCCCTGACTTGAAAGAGATTATCTCGGATATCACTGGGGGTAAGGGCCACGCCCTTCCTCAGGATCGGCCTTTCAAGGCAAAAAATAAACCTAATTTTCGTCCCTTTCGTAGAAACGGACCAGCCCAAAGTGCTACGTCCTCTAAGCAAGAGGGTAATACTTCTCAAGCCAAGCCAGCTTGGAGACCAATGCAAGGCTGGAACAAGGGAAAGCAGGCCAAGAAACCTGCCACTGCTACCAAGACAGCATGAAATGTTGGCCCCCGATCCGGGACCGGATCTGGTGGGGGGCAGACTCTCTCTCTTCGCTCAGGCTTGGGCAAGAGATGTTCTGGATCCTTGGGTGCTAGAAATAGTCTTCCAAGGTTATCTTCTGGAATTCAAGGGACTTCCCCCAAGGGGGAGGTTCCACAGGTCTCGGTTGTCTTCAGACCACATAAAAAGACAGGCATTCTTACATTGTGTAGAAGACCTGTTAAAAATGGGAGTGATTCATCCCGTTCCATTAAGAGAACAAGGGATGGGGTTCTACTCCAATCTGTTTATAGTTCCCAAAAAAGAGGGAACGTTCAGACCAATCTTAGATCTCAAGATCTTAAACAAGTTTCTCAAGGTTCCATCGTTCAAGATGGAAACCATTCGAACTATTCTTCCTTCCATCCAGGAAGGTCAATTCATGACCACGGTGGATTTAAAGGATGCGTATCTACATATTCCTATCCACAAGGAACATCATCGGTTCCTGAGGTTCGCATTCCTGGACAAACATTACCAGTTCGTGGCGCTTCCTTTCGGATTAGCCACTGCTCCAAGGATTTTCACAAAGGTACTAGGGTCCCTTCTAGCTGTGCTAAGACCAAGGGGCATTGCTGTAGTACCTTACTTGGACGACATTCTGATTCAAGCGTCGTCCCTTCCTCAAGCAAAGGCTCACACGGACATTGTCCTGGCCTTTCTCAGATCTCACGGATGGAAAGTGAACGTGGAAAAGAGTTCTCTATCTCCGTCAACAAGGGTTCCCTTCTTGGGAACAATAATAGACTCCTTAGAAATGAGGATTTTTCTGACAGAGGCCAGAAAAACAAAACTTCTAGACTCTTGTCGGATACTTCATTCCGTTCCTCTTCCTTCCATAGCTCAGTGCATGGAAGTGATCGGGTTGATGGTAGCGGCAATGGACATAGTTCCTTTTGCACGCATTCATCTAAGACCATTACAACTGTGCATGCTCAGTCAGTGGAATGGGGACTATACAGACTTGTCTCCGAAGATACAAGTAAATCAGAGGACCAGAGACTCACTCTGTTGGTGGCTGTCCCTGGACAACCTGTCACGAGGGATGACATTCCGCAGACCAGAGTGGGTCATTGTCACGACCGACGCCAGTCTGATGGGCTGGGGCGCGGTCTGGGGATCCCTGAAAGCTCAGGGTCTTTGGTCTCGGGAAGAATCTCTTCTACCGATAAATATTCTGGAACTGAGAGCGATATTCAATGCTCTCAAGGCTTGGCCTCAGCTAGCGAGGGCCAAGTTCATACGGTTTCAATCAGACAACATGACAACTGTTGCGTACGTCAACCATCAGGGGGGAACAAGGAGTTCCCTGGCGATGGAAGAAGTGACCAAAATCATTCTATGGGCGGAGTCTCACTCCTGCCACCTGTCTGCTATCCACATCCCAGGAGTGGAAAATTGGGAAGCGGATTTTCTGAGTCGTCAGACATTGCATCCGGGGGAGTGGGAACTCCATCCGGAAATCTTTGCCCAAGTCACTCAGCTGTGGGGCATTCCAGACATGGATCTGATGGCCTCTCGTCAGAACTTCAAAGTTCCTTGCTACGGGTCCAGATCCAGGGATCCCAAGGTGGCTCTAGTGGATGCACTAGTAGCACCTTGGACCTTCAAACTAGCTTATGTGTTCCTGCCGTTTCCTCTCATCCCCAGGCTGGTAGCCAGGATCAATCAGGAGAGGGCGTCGGTGATCTTGATAGCTCCTGCGTGGCCACGCAGGACTTGGTACGCAGATCTGGTGAATATGTCATCGGCTCCTCCTTGGAAGCTACCTTTGAGACGAGACCTTCTTGTTCAGGGTCCGTTCGAACATCCGAATCTGGTTTCACTCCAGCTGACTGCTTGGAGATTGAACGCTTGATCTTATCGAAGCGAGGATTCTCAGATTCTGTTATCGATACTCTTGTTCAGGCCAGAAAGCCTGTAACTAGAAAGATTTACCACAAAATTTGGAAAAAATATATCTGTTGGTGTGAATCTAAAGGATTCCCTTGGGACAAGGTTAAGATTCCTAGGATTCTATCCTTCCTTCAAGAAGGATTGGAAAAAGGATTATCTGCAAGTTCCCTGAAGGGACAGATTTCTGCCTTGTCTGTGTTACTTCACAAAAAGCTGGCCGCTGTGCCAGATGTTCAAGCCTTTGTTCAGGCTCTGGTTAGAATTAAGCCTGTTTACAAACCTTTGACTCCTCCTTGGAGTCTCAATTTAGTTCTTTCAGTTCTTCAGGGGGTTCCGTTTGAACCCTTGCATTCCGTTGATATTAAGTTATTATCTTGGAAAGTTTTGTTTTTAGTTGCAATTTCTTCTGCTAGAAGAGTTTCAGAATTATCTGCTCTGCAGTGTTCTCCTCCTTATCTGGTGTTCCATGCAGATAAGGTGGTTTTACGTACTAAACCTGGTTTTCTTCCAAAAGTTGTTTCTAACAAAAACATTAACCAGGAGATTATCGTACCTTCTCTGTGTCCGAAACCAGTTTCAAAGAAGGAACGTTTGTTGCACAATTTGGATGTTGTTCGCGCTCTAAAATTCTATTTAGATGCTACAAAGGATTTTAGACAAACATCTTCCTTGTTTGTTGTTTATTCCGGTAAAAGGAGAGGTCAAAAAGCAACTTCTACCTCTCTCTCTTTTTGGATTAAAAGCATCATCAGATTGGCTTACGAGACTGCCGGACGGCAGCCTCCCGAAAGAATCACAGCTCATTCCACTAGGGCTGTGGCTTCCACATGGGCCTTCAAGAACGAGGCTTCTGTTGATCAGATATGTAGGGCAGCGACTTGGTCTTCACTGCACACTTTTACCAAATTTTACAAGTTTGATACTTTTGCTTCTTCTGAGGCTATTTTTGGGAGAAAGGTTTTGCAAGCCGTGGTGCCTTCCATTTAGGTGACCTGATTTGCTCCCTCCCTTCATCCGTGTCCTAAAGCTTTGGTATTGGTTCCCACAAGTAAGGATGACGCCGTGGACCGGACACACCTATGTTGGAGAAAACAGAATTTATGTTTACCTGATAAATTACTTTCTCCAACGGTGTGTCCGGTCCACGGCCCGCCCTGGTTTTTTTAATCAGGTCCGATAATTTATTTTCTTTAACTACAGTCACCACGGTACCATATGGTTTCTCCTATGCAAATATTCCTCCTTAACGTCGGTCGAATGACTGGGGTAGGCGGAGCCTAGGAGGGATCATGTGACCAGCTTTGCTGGGCTCTTTGCCATTTCCTGTTGGGGAAGAGAATATCCCACAAGTAAGGATGACGCCGTGGACCGGACACACCGTTGGAGAAAGTAATTTATCAGGTAAACATAAATTCTGTTTTTTTTTTTTCAAAATTAGCGCTAGTTACATTGGAACACTAATATCTTTCAGGAATCCCTGAATATCTATTGACATGTATATATATTTTTTTTAGTAGACATCCCAAAGTATTGATCTACGCCCATTTTGGTATATTTCATGCCACCATTTCACCGCCAAATGCGATCAAATACAAAAAATCGTTCACTTTTTCACAATTTTTTCCACAAACTTTTGGTTTCTCAGTGAAATCATTTACAAACAGCTTGTGCAATTATGGCATAAATTGTTGTAAATTCTTCTCTGGGATCCCCTTTGTTCAGAAATAGCAGACATATATGGCTTTGGCGTTGCTTTTTGGTAATTAGAAGGCCGCTAAATGCCACTGTGCACCACATGTGTATTATGCCCAGCAGTGAAGGGGTTAATTAGGGAGCATGTAGGGAGCTTTTTGGGGTAATTTTAGCTTTAGTGTAGTGTAGTAGACAACCCCAAGTATTGATCTAGGCCCATTTTGGTATATTTCATGCCACCATTTCACCACCAAATGCGATCAAATTAAAAAAAAAAGTTAAATTTTTCACAATTTTAGGTTTCTCACTGAAATCATTTACAAACAGCTTGTGCAATTATGGCACAAATTGTTGTAAATGCTTCTCTGGGATCCCCTTTGTTCAGAAATAGCAGACATATATGGCTTTGGCGTTGCTTTTTGGTAATTAGAAGGTCGCTAAATGCCACTGCGCACCACACGTGTTTTATGCCCAGCAGTGACGGGGTTAATTAGGGAGCATGTAGGGAGCTTCTAGGGTTAATTTTAGCTTTAGTGTAGTGTAGTAGACAACCCCAAGTATTGATCTAGGCCCTCCTTGGTATATTTCATGCCACCATTTCACCGCCAAATGCGATCAAATGAATTTTTTTTCTCTCACAATTTTAGGTTTTTCACTGAAATTATTTACAAACAGCTTGTGCAATTATGGCACAAATGGATGTAAAAGCTTCTCTGGGATCCCCTTCGTTCAGAAATAGCAGACATATATGGCTTTGGCGTTGCTTTTTGGTAATTAGAAGGCAGCTAAATACCGCTGTGCATCACATGTGAATTATGTCTAGCAGTGAAGGGGTTAATTAGGTAGCTTGTAGGGAGCTTGCAGGGTTAATTTTAGCTTTAATGTATGGATCAGCC
This sequence comes from Bombina bombina, assembly GCF_027579735.1. Taxonomy (NCBI): domain Eukaryota; kingdom Metazoa; phylum Chordata; class Amphibia; order Anura; family Bombinatoridae; genus Bombina; species Bombina bombina. The sequence goes on along the minus strand of NC_069499.1, from coordinate 1,264,984,429 downwards.
TCCCACCTGACACATCACACCCCCTGATCCCTCCCAAACAGCTCTCTTTCCTCCCCCACCCCACAATTGTCCCTGCCATCTTAAGTACTGACAGAAAGTCTGCCAGTACTAAAATAAAGTATATATATTTACATATGCTGATGTGTAGGATCCCCCCTTAGCCCCCAACCTCCCTGATCCCCCCCAAACAGCTCTCTAACCCTCTCCCTTATTGGTAGCCATCTTGGCTACTGGCAGCTGTCTGCCAGTACCCAGTTTACTAAAAAAAACTGCTTTTTTTTTTATATTTTATTAATTTTTTCTGTAGTGTAGCTTCCCCCAGCCAAAGAGCAACCCCCACCCCATCCCAGATCCCTTAGATGATTTTTTTAAATTTATTTTTTGCCCACACTATCCCACTTTCTTTTAAAAAAAAAATTATGTAGTGTAGCCGTTCCCAACCGCTTCCACCCCATGCACGAGCCTGCCCCTGCCCTCCCGTGTACGCGTGCGGGCCTTCGTGCATGCCCCTGACAATCACGCCCACGATCCCGCCCCCCTCAACGTCATATGGCCCATCGATGGCCGCCCACCCGCCTCCCACGTAAGCTCCCATCCACTAACGATACCGTCCATCGATGTCCGGTGCAGAGAGGGCCACAGAGTGGCTCTCTCTGCATCGGATGGCCAAGGGGTGTTATTGCAGGATTCCTCGATATTGAGTCATCACTGCAATAACCGGAAAGCGTCTGGAAGCGAGCAGGATCGATTCCAGCCGCTTTAAACCCCTAATGTCGTACAGGGTACGTCGCTGGTCTTTAAAGACCAGGTTGTGTGCGACGTACCCTGTATGACATGCGTCGTTAAGGGGTTAAACAACTTTCCAATTTACTCCCATTAACAAAATGTGCACAGTCTTTTTATATTTAAACTTTTTGAGTTACCATCTCCTACTGAGCATGTGCAAGAATAAGCGTGTATGCATTTGTGAATGGCTGATGGCTGTCACATGGTACGTGTATGCATTTGTGATTGGCTGATGGCTGTCACATGGTACAGTGGGAGTGGAAATAGACATAACTTTTAAAATTGTCAGAAAAAAAAATCTACTACTCATTTGAAGTTCAGACTAAGTGCTATTGCATTGTCTTGTTATCTTGCATTTGTTGATTATGCAAATCTACTGGGTTGACCGGTCCTTTAATACCTTGCCAGACAAGCAGTGTTGTCTTTTGTTGTATCTTTGTGTTTTATTAATTTACATTTTTATAGGACTCACTGTGTCCATTTGTGTATCCATACATCGTTGATAGACATTTTTATGTGATATTTATGTATCTGCTATTTTAATGTTCTCTATGAATAAATAGATTTGCCAGTAACATATGATAAATATAGCAGGTTCTCTCTACCCTTCGTAGGAGCAACTGTGTTGCAGCCACTAGTGGCATTTCCCCTTATGTTGTGGAAGCACAAGAAGTTACTGGGAGCAGTGGAGAGAAATGAAGTGATGAGCTTTGATAAGTGGAATTCACTCATATCCGGACATCTCTCATTCCAGAACAGCAGCTGGGCTGCCTCTTGGTGTGAGGTTCCTGTCACAGCTCCTGCCAGCTGCTGACAAAGGAGTTTGTGCCGCCACTTCTTCTGGGTAATGACGAGATTTGCTTTGGCCTGTGTCTGTGCAGAAGAGCATTTACAAGCAGCGGCTCTTTACTTTCTAGCGTCAGTACATTTCTAAAGCTAAGAATAAAGAATAAATGACAGTTGTCTGCAAGTGCACTATATATTGTTAGCAAGTTATTTTATTCCCTTTTCTGTTTATATAAAATCCAGCTCTTCGGTTGCACACAGGCTTAGGAGAAAACCTGTATCTTCCCCTCCTGGAGGAGAGCTCTGGTTCAGGCATAAGTCGGCTGATGAGAATTGATAGAAAAAGTAAAACCAGTTGTTGTTCACTCTGCACAATTTCTTTTTTTTTTGGCACATTGCCTTTGTCCTAATATTTTTTTGTGGACGAAGTAAAGCAGTTTGGATAGTTCTGTACACTTTTGTTTGACCAGATCAGAGGTCATATCACATTGTTTTTATTGCCCCGTTCCACAGTCTCCCTCCCTTTATGTAGTTGGCAACTGGTACCATGCTCTCATTACAAGCAATGGCTTTGGTAATATGGCTTCTGACTGGCAGTATAAGGACTCCCTGGAGGAGGGAATCGATGGAGGGGAATGTGACCCCTATTGCGGCAATGGAGCCATCTGTGTGCAGGGGGCGGAGCCTGGTTCCGGGGTACTTGAGGCTTGGGGCGGAAGCAGTCTGTCCTCTTTAGCCTCTTCAAACACAAGGGAAAAGTTCCCTCCCTCCCTAATTGTTGAGGTTGTCGCAGTAGGCATGGTGGTTTTGTTGATGTGGCGGGGTGCTTTAGATCTGGAGGTTAAGTAAGTTGGTACCTCCCTAAAGAGGCAGGAGAGTTTTGGGGGATGTATCAGGTTGTAAATTGGGGGAAGGTACATCTCGGTGCTCTTGCACTTTATGTTTGAAAGTTAAGAGGTTTATGATTAATACAATTGTTGAATTTAAGAATGTTATTTAAAATTATTTAATAAATGCGGGCTGCGGCCTTTACACCCATCCTTGTGTCTGTATTTTATTTATATAAGGCGTAATGTATGGCCTATATAGGGGTCACCTGCTCCCTTTTTTTAGGAAAAAAAAAGGGAACTGGAGCAGACAGCAAGATAAAATCTTCAGAATTTGATAGAGTTGCCAAGATATCAATTTTATAGGAAAATGATGCTTTTTATTTCTTAGTGAGGAGGCTCAGTTAATGAGCCATGGCTGATGTCCTCTCTTAGCTTACAATTGACAGCTTTAACATTATTTATATAATCAAGGTGTAGAAATTATCCCACAGCCAATATCATAAGCCCAACTATCATAAAAAGAAGGTTATTTTACCTTGTTTAAAATAATTCATGACTAATAGAGATGCCCTTTTGTGAAATATTCAAGACCAGTATACTTTTAAGTTGGTGGCAATAGCATATTTAGGTATAGAAAATAATATGAGCTAACTGTGAATCACAGGGCTGCTGAATACATTTGATTTTGCTAGAAGTGGTGATGTGGAATTAGTTATCAGTTTATAGTAGGACTATAAACCTTGGGGTGCAATACAAAAACAGAGGATAAAAGGAAACACAGAGAGTGCAGAGCTGCAATAAAAGAAGAAAAAAAAAGACATATGTATGTACTTATATGCTCCTAAATTCTATTCTGCAGGCCCTGTTCTTTTCTTACAAATGTTCACATCACAGAGAGACAAGAGGATTATGCATAGGGTAATCAAGGAGTTTCATCTTGATACCCTGGAACCGAAGGAGTTAAATAGGGAGATAAATTGGTCAGTATTTTACTAGTGAATACTTTACCTATCTTTCTCTAATATATTTTTTTGTGTAGAATGATTCCTTGTATTTGAGTATAGATTTTGTAGCAAGTCTGTGGATTCTATGAAATGTATCTATTATTAGTGACATTTATTACACATATTGATTACAATTTTTCCCTTTTTTATATGTTGGTTTCTTATTTATATTGGGGATACTATATATATATATATATATGTATGCACTATTTTTGTTTTAGATTAGGATAGGTTCTGGAGGCTTCATAGCTGTTTGATATATACATTTTTGTCAGATTTATCTTTAGTTATAGCAGTAGATGGCGCTAGTTGTTACAAGCTAAGTTCTTGTTATAGATTGTAAGGGTTAAATCCCAGGAGGCTATTTAAACAGGTGAATCTGTACAAATGTTTAACACATGATTAAGAGGCATGGGCCCTGAAATGTTGTGTTTTTTCTGATTTGATACATCATATTAAAGATATTTTGGCATATTTGGATACCCTCCACCTCTTGTTTTTTTAATCAAGGAGTTAAACCACTGCAGAGATACCTATCAATTACCTAACCATTGCTTGCCCAAATCACAGTTGTGTAATCAAGGGGTTAAATAAATGCTGCATAATTACACATGCATCAGTGTGTTATGCAACAATATTTTAACCGTTGTGTATTTTAACCCTTGATTGCTCACATGCAACACTAAACTCATCTTAACTTGTGGTCTGAGTAAACTGCATGGGATTTGGAGGTTAAAGAACTTAGCCTGACTGCTTCAGCAGGGTGGAAGTTGGGTGGAAATGATGTGCTGTGAATGGGACCTACAGTTGTTAGACCTATCTCTCCTAGTAGCAGCAGCTAGTAACTATCCAGGAGCCAGCGCCCATTTTTTAGGCACTGCTGACATCCAGTTTAAAGGGATATGATGAAACCCCAAAATTTTCTTACGCGATTTAGGGCCTGATATTCAAAAGCTCTCCGCTCAGATGAGATGATCTAAGTCGGTATGGAGAGGTCCATAAAAAATAATAGAAACACACATTTTTATTTGAAAGATACTTACCTCACTATGAAGAGTTCTTGATGCGAAGGAGAGGCACCTACATTACAATATAATGTTTAGAACCCCCCCCCCCCAAAGATTTTGCATGATTTCACTCGGTGACAATGAACTTTTGAGTATAAGGCCCTCAGACAGAGCATACCATTTTAAAAGTTTCTAATTTACTTATTTTATTAAATTTACTTTGTTACCATGGTACCAGTAGGTAAGTGTCTAGAGCACTACATAGCAGGGAATAGTGCTGCCATCTAGTGTTCTTGCAAATGGATAACATTCTTGCAAAACTGCTCTAAACATGTTTTGCACACGGTGCACAACACTACCACAAGTGGTGGTAATCTTTCCACTTTGTATAGTTATATCCGTAATGTAAACGATATTTTAGATGGAGTTTAATTCAACAGTTGTAATGAAGATGCGCTGTAACTTGCCATGACATTCTAATACCCCGCGCTCCAGCCGCCCACTTCAAAAATATTTTTTTTGTGAGCTGATGGTTTGAAATTTTTCTCCAACCTGTGCTCTAACTACAAAAAAAGTGCCGTACGGCTTAAGCACTGATTGGAGAATAGTTCAAACTGTTAGCTCACAAAGAAATTTGAGTTTTGACGTGGGTGGCCGGAGCATGGGTTATTAGAATGGCACGGCTAGTTTAAATAGAAAGTTACAACACATCTTCATTAGAAGTGATCAATTAAAATCTATCTAAAATATTGTTTCCATTCCGGATCTGATTATACAAAGGGGAATCTGTTGGCGCTTTATAAATAAAGAATAATAATAATAATATAAACACTGTGTTTGCTGTTCTACATGATTAATATTTAACTATTTAAAAACAACATACTATGTTGTAGTATAGTTCTATTCTGAAAACGGGATTTGTAAAAAATATTGTAACATGATGAAAAATCATTGAAAATGATGTTGACAAAGAACACAGACATCTCTAGAGACAGATTTGGCAAGGGTCTGCAGTGAGCAGGTTAAGCTGCAGAGAATTTTTTTTTCTGGTAATTAAATGTCTTTCACATGTAGCTATCAAAATAAGATAATACACTGACAGTTTTGGAGACCTTAGGTAGAATTCTATTCAGCTCCTGTGCATGTAGGCAGCCTGCGTGCTTGGCAGATAGTAACTTTCCTGTCCTTGTACCTGCCTCCCTGTGGTGCTTGTGATAATTGCACAGCCGCTATCCAGTGCTAATAGGTTTCTAGGCTGCTGCCTGCTAAGCTCCAGGGAGCAGCTACCACCCTGTGTAATTGGATTCTGGAGCATTGCGTCTGGGGGCGCATTGGCCTTCATGTTGCATTGCTCTGCAGGATCTGACAACTACTGAGCAATTCTCCTGACTAAGCCCTGCCGAGCGGTGCCCTGAACTATGTTTGTTTTGGTTGATGTCTGAAAACATGAAACCCTAATGTACTGCGCTGCACAGTTTGTGACTGTTAAAAAATGAAAAAATAAAAATAATTTCTCATAAACGTAGATACCAAGGACCAGATTTATTTATCTCCTGCCTGTTACGTATCCTTATAATGTAGCATTATAATATGTAAACGCCGGATGGCATCTACCTATCCATTCTCCCAAATATAACTGTGTATTATGTGATCAGCAAGTCAGATCCCCTTGGTAGTAAAGCTAACGTCTTGCTGAGGCTAGGCAGAAATCTTCTCTAGCCGACGTCGTAACAGTTTACTGCTGGCTTCTATATATTCATTTAAAGGGACACATATTTGTAAACAAAATATGAGTTATTGCCCTCTATTTAACAAAGTCTGGCGGAGCTGATCCGACAGAGCGGATCAGGTCCGCCAGACCTCGCTGAATACGGAGAGCAATACGCTCTACGTATTCAGCATTGCACCAGCAGCTCACAATAGCTGATGGTGCAACGCCGCCCCCTGCAGACTCGCGACCAATGGGCCGCCAGCAGGGAGGTGTCAATCAACATTAGGTTTAAAAGGCAGCGTTAAAAGGTCCTTACGCTGCTTTTTAACGCCCGCTGGTATTACGAGTCTTGCAGGTACAGGTGTACCCCTCACTTTTTTGGCCAGACTCCGAAATACCGCAAATCCACTTACGTCAATTGCGTATCCTATATTTTCAATGGGACTTGCATAGCGCCGGTATTACGAGTCTGACAAAAAGTGAGCGGTACAGCCTCTCCTGTCAAGACTGATACCGCATTTTAAAGTCAGTAGTTAAGAGTTTTACACTACAACGCCGTAGCATAAAACTCTTAACTAAAGTACTAAAAAGTACACTAACACCCATAAACTACCTATTAACCCCTAAACCGAGGCCCTCCCACATTGCAAACAATAAAATACATTTTTTAACCCCTAATCTGCCGAATCGGACATCACCGCCACTATAATAAATATATTAACCCATAAACCGCCGCACTCCAGCATCGCAAACACTATTTCAATATTATTAACCCCTATTCTGCCGGCCCTAACATCACCGCCACCTACCTACATTTATTAACCCCTAATCTGCCGCCCCCAACGTCGCCGCCACTATAATAAAGTTATTAACCCCTAAACCTAAGTCTAAATAAATCTAACTACAATTACTACAATTAACTAAATAATTCCTATAAAATAAACCCTAAGCTAGCTACAATATAACTAATAGTTACATTGTATCTAGCTTAGGGTTTATTTTTATTTTACAGTCAACTTTGTATTCATTTTAACTAGGTACAATAGTTATTAAATAGTTATTAACTATTAAATAACTACCTAGTTATAATAAAGACAAATTTACCTGTAAAATAAAACCTAACCTAAGTTACAATTACACCTAACACTACACTACAATTAAATGAATTACCTAAATTAAATACAATTAATTACAATTAAATAAAATTATCTAAAGTACAAACCCCCCCCCACTAAATTACAGAAAATAAAGAAATTTCAAGATTTTTAAACTAATTACACCGAATCTAATCCCCCTTAACAAAATAAAAAAAGCCCCCCAAAATAAGAAAAAGCCCTACCCTACACTAAATTACAAATAGCCCTTAAAAGGGCCTTTTGTGGGGCATTGCCCCAAAGTAATCAGCTCTTTTACCTGAAAAATAATTACTATCCCCCCCTAACATTAAAACCCACCACCCACACAACCAACCCTGCTCTAAAACCCACCCAATCCCCCCTTAAAAAAACCTAACACTAACCCCCTGAAGATCACCTTACCGGGAAACGTCTTCACCCAACCGGCGCCGAAGTCCTCAACGAAGCCAGGAGAAGTCTTAAGCCAAGCCGGGCGAAGTGGTCCTCCAGACAGGCAGATGTCTTCATCCAGACGGCATCTTCTATCTTCATCCATCCGGCGCGGAGAAGGTCCATCTTCAAGACATCTCACGTGGAGCATCCTCTTCTTCCGACGGCTAAACACAGAATGAAGGTTCCTTTAAATGACGTCATCCAAGATGGCGTCCCTTCAATTCCGATTGGCTGATAGAATTCTATCAGCCAGTCGGAATTAAGGTAGAAAAAATCCTATTGGCTGATGCAATCAGCCAATAGGATTGAAGTTCAATCCTATTGGCTGATCCAATCAGCCAATAGGATTGAGCTGGCATTCTATTGGCTGTTCCAATCAGCCAATAGAATGCCAGTTCAATCCTATTGGCTGATTGCATCAGCCAATAGTATTTTTTTCTACCTTAATTCCGATTGGCTGATAGAATTCTATCAGCCAATCTGAATTGAAGGGACGCCATCTTGGATGACGTCATTTAAAGGAACCTTCTTTCTGTGTTTAGCCGTCGGAAGAAGAGGATGCTCCGCGTCGGATGTCTTGAAGTTGGACCTACTCCGCGCCGGATGGATGAAGATAGAAGATGCCGTCTGGATGAAGACTTCTGCCCGTCTGGAGGACCACTTCAACCGGCTTGAATGAAGACTTCTCCCGGCTTCGTTGAGGACTTCGGCCCGGTTGGGTGAAGACGTCTCCCGGTAAGGTGATCTTCAGGGGGTTAGTGTTAGTTTTTTTTTAAAGGGGGATTGGGTGGGTTTTAGATTAGGGTTGGTTGTGTGGGTGGTGGGTTTTAATGTTGGGGGGGGAATTGTAATTTTTTTTCAGGTAAAAGAGCTGATTACTTTGGGGCAATGTCCCGCAAAAGGCCCTTTTAAGGGCTGTTTGTAATTTAGTGTAGGGTAGGACTTTTTTTTTATTTTGGGGGGCTTTTTTATTTTGTTAGGGGGATTAGATTAGGTGTAATTAGTTTAAAAATCTTGTAATTTCTTTATTATTTTCTGTAATTTAGTGTTTTGTTTTTTTTGTACTTTGGATAATTTTATTTAATTGTAATTAATTGTATTTAATTTAGGTAATTAATTGAATTGTAGTGTAGTGTTAGGTGTAACTTAGGTTGGGTTTTATTTTACAGGTAAATTTGTCTTTATTGCCTGTAAAATAAAAATAAACCCTAAGCTAGCTACAATCTAATTATTAGTTATATTGTAGCTAGCTTAGGGATTATTTTATAGGTAAGTATTTAGTTTTAAATAGGAATTATTTAGATTTATTTAAATTATATTTAATTTAGGGGGGGTTAGGGTTAGACTTAGGTTTAGGGGTTAATAACTTTATTATAGTGGTGGCGACGTTGGGGGCGGCAGATTAGGAGTTAATAAATGTAGTTAGGTTGCGGCGACATTGGGGACGGCAGATTAGGGGTTAATAAATATAATGTAGGTGTTGGCGATGTTGGGGGCAGCAGATTAGAGGTTCATAAGTACAATGTAGGTGGCGGTGGTGTCCGGAGCTGCAGATTAGGGGTTAATAATATAATGTAGGTGTCAGCGATGTCGGGGCGGCATATTAGGGGTTAATAAGTGTAAAATTAGGGGTGTTTAGACTCGGGGTTCATGTTAGGGTGTTAGGTGTAGACATTTCCCCATAGGAATCAATGGGGCTGCGTTAGGAGCTAAACGCTGCTTTTTTGCAGGTGTTAGGTTTTGTTTCAGCCGGCTCTCCCCCATTGATTCCTATGGGGAAATCGTGCACGAGCACGTTTTACCAGCTCACCGCTAACGTAAGCAGCGCTGGTATTGAGGTGAGATGTGGAGCTAAATTTTGCTCTACGCTCACTTTTTGCGGTTAACGCTGGGTTTGTAAAAACCCTTAATACCAGCGCTGTCTGTAAGTGAGCGGTGAGCATAAACTGCTCGTTAGCACCGCACAGCTTCTAACGTAAAACTCGTAATCTAGCCGTTAGTGTTTTAAATGTCCTTTTAAGCTAATATGAGCAAATATTAAAAAATTAAAATTTTTATTGCACAAATTAACAATAAATACATTTATGTTAAAATATGCAATTAATTTGTGCTTTGGATAGCAGAAAATTATATAATATTAGAAAATATTACACTGCCCCCACCCTGCTGGCAAAAATTTCTGTGGAGAACGGTGGTATTACAAGACACTCTATCCTTCATCTATACATCACATATCCTTCTCAGTATTCTGCCTGGCCCCAGATTTCACGTGTCACCGCTTACCATACATTCTTACTATGTTATATTTTAAGTCTTATGTTACTGAATGCTTTGCACTTTGTGAAGCCCTTTATTGAACTATTCTTACTAGTAATTTACAAATGTGCAATTTCACAAGTGATCACTAGATGTCAGGACCAGTCCTATGTAGCAGCATATTTAGCAAGTGATGTGCTGTCCAATGTTTCAAGGTCATTAGTTCATATTTTGACATCATTTACACCGTGAACCATGTTATCTTTAAGCAACGTTTAACATTATAAGTAAATGCTCTATTTTGTTAGAACATTTTATTGTTAACCAAGTTCATTTTAATTATGAATTTAAACACATTTTGCAAAATTTTATTTTTACAGTAGAATGACCGTTTAAGTATTATTACATGGTATATGTAAGTGGTAATAATTTACTATTATGTATGGATGTACAGTATAAATAGCTATCAGACCAGATTCATTCCTGCTTACACATGGCTAAAGGACAATAAGAATGTTATTTGTACAGATATGCGCAGCTGTTCAGTATAGTTCATGTCTTCTTTCTGTTAGCAGTGCATATCACATGATATAAGCCGGACGACACAACAAAAAGGGTGTTTCATTGTATTCTGGTTTATTTTTGATACTAGATTGCGTTTTAGCTGCACTTTATTTAGGGATGTCTTGTTTCTTACAATCTCAAGCTTATTGTTCACCATTTTTTTCCTCTTTGCTCCCTGATTTTTCACTTAAAGGGACATGAAACACCAACATTTTCTTTCATGATTAAAGGGACCGTAAAGTCAAAATTAAGCATTCATGTTTCAGATGGAGCATGTCATTTTTTAACAACTTTCCAATTTACTTCTGTTATCAAATTTGCTTTGTGCTCATGGTATCTTTTATAGAAGAGTAAAGCTAGGTAGGCTCATAAGAGCTCAGGAGTGTGCACGTGTCTTTAGTACTCTATCTAGCAGTGGTTTGAAACATTGTATAACAAAACTTCAAATGATTTTTTAAAACACTCCTGCCATAGAGTACTAAAGACACGTGCACTACCTAGTTTTACTTTTCAATAAAAGATACCAAGATAACTAAGCACTGATACAGAAGTAAATTGGAAAGTTTCTTAAAATTGCATGCTCTATCTGAAACATGAATGTTTAATTTTGACTATACTGTCCCTTTAAGATACATCATACATTTTGTTTAAAACAACTTTTAAATTCACTTCTATGATCACATTTGCTTGGTTCTCTTGGTATCATTTGCTGAAGGACAATCACTGCACTACTGGGAGCTAACTGACCACATCAGGTAAGCCAATGACAAGAGACATATATGTGTAGCTAGCTCCCAGTAGTGCTTTGCTGCTTCTGATCCTAGCTAGGTATTCTTTTCAATAAATGATAGCAAGAGAACTTTACAAATTAGATAATAAAAGTTAATTGGAAATGTATTTAGAATTGCAGACAATTTTAGGTTTCATATCCCTTTAAGTATTCAGTTTCTTCCAGATTTCCTGACACTATCTTGCTTAGCAGCTCACATCTATGTTGTTGCCCATTCTGTACCTTCCCTCACTTTTTTGCAGATTCTGTTTGTTTTCCCACCCTCCCTTGCTATTACTTTGTGCCCACTTCCCCTCAGCTTACATTGTGCAACAGACAGGAAGCAACTTGCTCCCTCTCCCTTGTCTGCAGCGCAGTGTTCTGTGATACGGATGTGCTAGCAGCAATCGGGGCTAATTACTTCGCTCTTGGCACACTCATGGTTTAGGGCTGTTTCCATGGTGCATAATCCGTGCAGATCAATGAAGATCTCCACAGGTCTCACTGTTGTCACTTCATATGTGCTTCCCTTGTTGACCTGTCTATAAATTCTTACATTGTATATAGAGAGAGAACCTTCTACCTTACAAAGAAATTGGGGTAAATAAGGTATTGATTACATTAATAAGAATGTAACCCCCTTTTCTCCATATTCTAATAAATAAGCACAAAACACCAATTTGGAATAAGCCTAAATAACTTTATTAAATAACTTTATTTATTGTCATGACAGTCCCTTTAATTATAACGGGGACCACTACCCCTCCTGCATTTAGGTATAAGAGGGTCTGCAGCCTGTCACTAGCATTGCTGTGCAGCATCCCAAGGGAGAGTAACACTGGTAATGTAAGAAGATAAAGAACTTTCTCCTAACTGCCCTTAAAGGGACAGTATACTTTTCTCCCCTTTAATTGATCAATTTTAACTACTGGGGTGTGTTAAATTGTTTACAAATAGACGCTTTACTTTTTTTTCAGCATTTTGTATGTCTGGTTTTACCTATGGTATCCCTACCTATACTGAAGGTTTCTATACTTAAAGGGACAGTAAACACCAGAATTTTTGTTGTTTAAAAAGATAGATAATCCCTTTTTTACCCATTCCCCAATTTTGCATAACCATCACAGTTATAATAATATACGTTTTACCTCTGTGATTACCTTGTATCTATGCCTATGCAAACTGCCCCCTTATTTCAGTTCTTTTGACAGACTTGCATTTTTAGCCAATCAGTGCTGACTCCTAGGAGCTTCATGTGCCTGAGCTCAATGTTATCTATATGAAACACATGAACTAACGCCCTCTAGTGGTAAAAAACTGTCAAAATGCTTTAAGATTAGAGGCAGTCTTCAAGGTCTAAGATATTAGCACGTGAACCTCCTAGATTTAGCTTTCAACTAAGAATACCAAGAGAACAAAGCAAAATTGGTAATTAAAGTAAATTGGAAAGTTGTTTAAAATTACATGCCCTATTTAAATCATGAAAGATTTTCTTTTACTTTACTGTCCCTTTAAAGGAAATGCGAAAGGCACATTTTTATTATCTTTCATTGCACTGCTCCTCTCCGACAGTCTGCATTCTCTAGCTTAAAGGGCCATTATACACTCATTTTTTCTTTGCATAAATGTTTTGTAGATGATCTATTTATAAAGCCCATAAAGTTTTTTTTTTTTTTAAATGTATAATTTTGCTTATTTTTTAAGAACATTGCTCTGATTTTCAGACTCCTAACCAAGCCCCAAAGTTTTATTTGAATACCATCAGCTACCTTCTCCAGCTTGCTCCTGTTTGTGTAAAGGGTCTTTTCATATGCAAAAGAAGAAGAGGGGGGGGAGGGTCTTATTTCCCACTTGCAGTGGGCTTTCCAGCTACCTTTTCAACAGAGCTAAGCTGAAAGCTTCTAAGTACGTTTTTAAACCATTTTATACTGGTTTTTTATATCGGTATCTGTGCATCTTATTCTTTATAGTAGTGTCTATTACATGTTGTTATATGAAAATGAGTATATACTGATCCTTTAATTGTTGGCCCTTAAGGCAAATTTTCGCTATATACTTCGCTCGCATTTGAATCTTAGCTTAAACTACTGGCTAACTGGCACTTGCTACTTTGCAAAATACCTGTAAAATACTTGTTACGGTACCATTGTACAGACTTCTATGCCAAGCAGTTTTACCAGCCAGATTTCATATACTGTTACCAGTATAAGCACTTTACAGTGTCCTTGTTTTTAGTCTGAGGTAATGGAACTATTGCGTAGTCTGATGATATAGAACTTGAATATTATTCTGCTAGGGAGATTGGCAATCGGTACAGATTGATCACTGTACCGAGATCAGAGAGGAGTTTGTGTGTCATTTGTCACTTTGACACGGTTTTATTTTTATTTAATTTTAGTAGTTGACTATCCCACTTTCTTTTATACATGAGTCATATAAAAGTTAAGTTTTAATCACTCCACTCCCCACCACTACATATTGTCAGGTGTATCTCCCCAGTAGTGTGCCATATTATGCCCCCTTTTCTGTCTCTCCCCTCTTTATATACCTGAATATATGTTTGAAACTGCTACAAATCAAAAATACAAGGTACTTGAACAATTTTAAGTGAAATCCTTTGTGTAAAATTGGCATATTTCCAAACCCACTGTGAGGCTAATTTGCATTAGTCAATCAAGGTGGGCAACCTCAGTTTTCTCATAAACTGCAGTTCCGGGTCGCAAGCACGTTCCCTATACATGTACTCTTGAATTGGATCCCCCACGAATGCGCAATATGCCCAGAACTAATCCGAAGATGTCATGGCTCTTGTACCATGTGACAACAGAACATCCGATAATTGGGAAAAAACCTTTAGTTAGACTTCTGCGCAAGCTTTTTTATTTTAAGGCCGACATTTTTGAGAAGATCCATAGATGGTATGCACATGCGTTGCTGTACAGTTGTATTGCACATGCACTTGAAAATGAATACGTAATGTTGGAGCTCAGCGATTTGACATTAGGAAATGGTCTAGACATGACCATTTCAGGAGCTGGGATTTATGACGTCTATTAGAAGATGAAATTTAATATTTTTTAGATAAAAGAAGCTTCAATTTCAAATAAAAGTAAGTTCAATCTGCTGCTTTTTATATACACTTTACAATGATTTGTCCATACTGACAAATTTACAAACTTTTGTAATCCTTTAAGTTCTGGCTATTCAGAAGCTGTGTAGAAATAGCCAGCAGAAGATTTTACACTGCCAGTGGGGGTTAGGAGAGATAAGTAATAATATGTAATAAATGAAGATAGAAGATGGACTCCGGCCGGGATGAAGATGGACCTGCGATGGATGAAGATTGATCGCCTGTGCCGGGATGAAGATGGAGTGCCACCCATCATCATTGGTGAGCAGAAATGTTGGGTTTAGAGTTAGTGTTTTTATTTTTTTTTGGGGGAGGTTAAGATTATTATTATTTTATGGGCAGAAAAAGAGCTCAATGCCCATCCAAATGCCCTATTCGGGGAAATTGGTATTTGTTTAGTTTTTTTTAGTTAGTTTTTTTTTTTATTTTGTGGGGTTGTAATGTTAGGGATTAATTGTTTTATTTAATGCAAAAAAGCTGTCATCTTTAGCGCAATGCCCTACAAAAGGCCCTTTTAAGGGCTGTTGGTAGTTTACTTGTAGAATAGTTTTTTTATTTTTTTATTTTAAGGGTTTTAGAATAGGAGTAATTTTTTTTTTTTTTTGTAATTTCGTTTGTTATTTTTTGTATGGGTAACTTTTGTTATTTTTGTAATGGTAGTGTTTTTTGTGTAAATATTAGATTTTTATATTTTTTGGAAAAGCTAGGTTTTTTTGTTGGTAAGTTTAGGTTTTTTAATTTTTGTAATGTTTTTTTAAAAAAAAGTAATGTTAGATTTTTTTAGGGTAAGCTTAGGTTTAAATTTTAAGGTAATTAGTATAGTTTTAATTTAATTTATGGGTATTTTAATTGGGGTTAAATTAGGGGGTGTTAGGGGATTTAGTTATTAGTTTATTAGTTTATTACTGTGCGTTGTGGGGGGATGGTGGTTTAGGGGTTAATAATTTATATAGTTTGCAATGTGGGTGAATGGCGAATTAGGGATTAATAGTTTATTTATGTAGTAAGTGATGTGGGGGGGATGGCAGTTTAGGGGTTAATAGTATTATTTAGTGTTTGCGATGTGGGGGATGGCGGATTAGGGGTTATTAGGCTAGGGGCTTTTGGTAGGATGTTTTTTCACTTTTTTTGTCCTTTTGTGAGTAGGGTGTTATGTTTTTTTCCTCCATTGATTTCTATGGGAAAACACATGCCTGCGCAGTCAAAACTCTGCATGTGATGTTTGTGATTCTCTGGCTACCGCTAGCGAAAAAAAATATTTTTTCTTCTTAAATGGAAAGAGTCCACAGCTGCATTCATTACTTTTGGGAATTAAGAACCTGGCCACCAGGAGGAGGCAGAGACACCCCAGCCAAAGGCTTAAATACTCCCACTTCCCTCATCCCCCAGTCATTCTTTGCCTTTCATCGCAGGAGGTTGGCGGAGAAGTGTCAGAAGTTTGTTTTTTGTCTCTTATGGAGGGTAGTACTCTTTGACATGGGACGGGAGTTTTAAGTAATACTGTCAGTCTCTCAGTGAGGGCCTGTATTAGAGTCCGGAGATGCAGGAAGAGGCTTTCTGCGAAACCATCCCGACTCATTTTAACAGCTCCACAAGCAAAATCAGCATTGTCGAACTTCGCTTCGCTGCCTACTTTCTTCTCTCAAGTCCATGGCGGAGGCGATGCTACTTTCTGTCACACTTGAAGGGGCGTGTTCCTGTTCCACGGCGTAGATTCCAGTAAGATCGAATCATTTTACTTCTTCATGAATGTACTGTCATACAAATGTTTCCGGTGAGGTGCCTGCCTTGCGGGATTTACTAGACTATAGGGTCTCAGTGGGACTCCTTTTGTATCTTGGAATCAAGGGTTAATATCTCCTGAGGGGGATTATTGAACAGGTTTTTTTTTTAATCATGTTTGTTATGTGATTCAATCTGTGTAGTTTTAACTGGGCTCATGGCTTGGAACATAAAGGCCTTTGGAAGTGATGCGACTTTATGGTTGGGCGCACTTTTTTGGACTGTACGGGTTACCTTGTGACTGGGCGTGATTACGTTCTGGTCTTCCATTTCCGCATTCCTGACTGTGTGGCGACGGAGAAATTCTGGTCTGCAGGGGTCTGGTTCATAGGAGGTGGTGAGTACCCCAGCCATTGTGGGTTTTTGTTTTTCTTATAGTCCATATTTGCATATTCTCTCTCCAGTTATGGGGGATACTGATGCTGAGACTGTTCAAATTTCAGATTCTTCGTCCTGTGAAGAATAAAGTTTGGCCTCGTTGACACATGTCAATCAGTTATGTTCGGTATGCCGTATTAGAGCGTCTTGTTCCCCGGGCTCGGGGAATCAAGGGACCGCTGAGCCAAATGCCTCTGGGGGCCCTGTCACAGTCTTCTACTTCGAATGGCTCACCTCATTAGACATGAGGGGATGAATTAATCTCCTGATTGTCTGTTATAGAGATCCTTCCCAGTTTTGTTGGAAGATCAGGGTTTCATTTGGCTGGTCCTGCGGGTAGGCCTGTTTCTTCTTGGACGTTAACCTATGGGTTGCCTTATATTTTCTTTTATCCGATTAGGATCTCTTTTATTTTTGTTTATATGTTTCCTTCGGGAACTTTCTGGGATCGATACTCACTGTTACTTCTGCGGAAGTTTGTTAAGGGACATGTTAGTCCTATGTTTATCTGTTATGCCTTCTTCCCCTCTGAGGGAGGATTTATGAAACTTGACAGTTAGGACCCTGGCAGCAGGCTGGTCCTGTTTGGGTTTTACTGTCTCGTGGATGTTCAGACATGTGGCAATGTTTCTGCTTGGCTGGTCCTGTCGAGGCGCTGAGTGCTCATATTATCATTTGTGTTTCTTGTTTTTGTTTCAACTAGTTCAGCTAAGCATTCTAGAATCTAGAGGACATGTGGGTCCGTGAGGCAGGAAGGATTGTTTCAATCCTTATTAGCCCTCAATCTGGTTGACTGGGTCAGTGGAGTTCCGCTGCGTCACTCTCTCTTGCGTCTGATATTATCGGGACCTAGAGTTTTCCTCCCCCATGCTGTGGAGGGTTGGAGGGCTTAGCTCCCTCTTGCCGCCAATTTGGACGGTTTGGCCTTCTGAGGCTCTGGGATTGTCCTTTTTGGACTTGGTCCTTCAGCAGCTAGTAACCTGATGGGTAGAAAGCGCCAATCAGCGGCGTGAAACGCGTCAGATGGACTCTGAGCAAACAGAGAGGTGTGTGTGTGTGATTTGTTTGAGCAATTGTAACGAAGAAATAAAGTAACGTTTTAATTTGTAAAGCGGAGCCTGTGCCTTTTTTGACCAGCCATTGAACTACTGTTGTCAGGGTTCCGGAGAGGAGGTAATTTGAATACTGACCTTCAAGAGCTAGCAGCCTGACGGGTAGCTTAGCTGCCTAGAGGCGGAAGGTTTGCAAACTTTAACCAGCTGTGACTATTTGCACATTGTCTGTGTAATATCCAGCTGTTTTCATGAGACCATTTTGGTCCCTCCGTTTTCTCTGTGTGGGTTAGGTCTCCTTTTTGGGACCTGGTTTTCCCTCTGGGAGATGGTTGTTCCCTTTTAGGGACTCTGGGCGTGGTCTCCTTTGGGCTCTGCTTGGGGTTCTTCCCCGGAGCTGGTGATGCTCCACATCCTTTCTCTCTGTGATCCTCTGATTGTATGGAGGTGATGTGGAGACCAGCCTTTGCTTGAGTGTTTTTGGCCTCGAGGTATCCAATTTGATTGTGGTCCTGTGGCTGTTTGAGCGTCTATGGGCTCTAGTGTTGTTGTACGACTTTTAACGCCTTAGCTCCTTTGGAGCGTTGGACTTCGGCAAGGGGTGGTCTCTTCCTTGGGTCGGGACTTGCGAGTTATTCTCGTTATCTGGGTTGATCTGGATATTGCATTGATATCTCCCTGTGGGTCTGTTTTTTATATCAGACGGGGTGTTAAGTTCTCGGTTATTGTTTGTCTAAACAATTTGGGGCTCGGACCTATCTTCCCGTTGCTGAGGCTTCACTCAGTGTTTTCCCTTGTGGATCCTCTTGTGGGTTGTTACTGGACTTTTAGGCTCTAGGGCGTGTTCGGGGTTCCCCAGTTACAGGGAACTTGGGCTATGACCTTTACTCTGACTAATTGACCTGGTCTTGGTTGGCCAGGTTTCCTGAGTGCCGATGCTCATTGGGCTTGACTTACGACTTTATGGTCGGTTTCTCTTGGTCAGCTTGCTGTAGTAACCTTATGGAGTCACTGCTCTGCAGGCGAATGGGTTTGCAGTGTCACTGCTGCAACTATTGCGCATTGGATGTGTGTTAGCAAGCTAATTTTTTAGGGGGATTCCTTCCAAGTTCGTTTGCATTGGAGATTTGATCTTTCCTTTAGCCCATGGCTTTGTGTCTTGTGGGCAGGTGCTCTGCCTTTCTGGCCCCATTCTTTTTCTTATGGTGGGGGCTTATTCTCATTCTTATGGAGGTGTGGTCCCTTTCTTAGGGCTTCTCCTGGAGAACTAACCTTTCAGAGAGGGGCATTCTCTCTGGGTTGTTATGTTCCATCTGAAATCTTGCTGGCTCCGTGTTGAGACTATGTTGGGCCCTTTGCTAGATTCCTTTGGGTCTACGGCCTTGTCGTCTGTTCCTAAGGAGTCGGGTTGGCACCCGTGCTCTGTTGGGATGGCTGTGGCCATTTTTCTGCTCGTTTTTGTGCTGGTGTTGGGGTTCTTCTGTTCCTATATTTCAGTCCTACCGACACTTGGGCTAGCCCGTCCTGGGGGTAGGTTCTGAGATGCGTTGTCATCTTCGGGATCTAGGTCTAGCTCCCTGGACTTGCAAGCAGAAGGTCCAGGGTTCCAATCCACCTTTGAGTTCTGGTTGTAACCTCTCATTCGTGGGGGTGCAGTGGGCCTCGTTGAGGTTATGTGCTTCCCCCTTGTGGAGACCTATGTGTAGGTTTGGCGGCTTAGATTGCCTAGAGTGTGCTCTCTGTCTGGGAGGTTTTTTTTGCAATCTGTTCTCTTGCTGGCCGCTTTTTACTTCTCAGCAAGTATTCTTTCTGTGTCATCCTGATGATGGCTGCGTGTTCTTGACTCAGGGTTTTTTGTCTGGGTCTGTTACACGTTTTTTGTGTCGGAATATTTCAGTATTCTACGTTCTGACGATGTGAGAACTCCGTCTTCAGTTGTCCTTCGGTGCTTTGCACGACGTTGAGAGAAAAGTTTCTCTGTTCCGACCCCCCATCCTAAACCTCTGGTTTCTGCTTGGTTTAAGCGTAGCCTATCCTTGTTTGTCAGGACCCATTTGGGTCTGTGTGAGCTGGGCTCGCTATTGGGGGTTTTCCTTCTATGAATTTTGTGGTGAGCTTTCGGTTTCCCTTCGGTTCTTCCTTGCCCTATCCCTTTGGGAGTTTAGGCTGGTGTTCCCTTTGTTAGTGAGGGGTGAGGGACCGACTGTTGGGCGACGGTGTCTCCTGGAGGACTGTTGGCTCAGTTGAGTCTGATTTTGCGGTCTCTAGCTAGGCTTCTGAACTATCTGTGGGTCAGTGTCCTTGGGGCCTTTTCCTTTTCAAAGTTTTCTCTGCTTCGGACGAAGCAGGGTTTTTGTTGGGTAGTGGTTTTCAGGCTTGGTGCCCTCAGAATGGGCCGCCTATTGTTCCTTCCCGTCTTGGCATTCAGTGTCCTCTGTGGCTTGGGTATTGTTTCCCCAAAAGTAATAAATGCAGCTGTGGACACTTTTTATTTAAGAAGAAAAACTTAAATTATGCTTACCTTACCCGTATTTTTTATGTGGGGCGTCGTTATTTATTCTTCTGGCACCTTTTCACCCTGATATATCTTCTACTGTACATTGTTCCTCGGCAGAATGACTGGGGGATGAGGGAAGTGGGAAGGAGTATTTAAGCCTTTGGCTGGGGTGTCTTTGTCTCCTCCTGGTGGCCAGGTTCTTAATTCCCAAAAGTAATAAATGCAGCTGTGGACTCTTTCCATCAGAAGAAAAGAAAATTATCAGGTAAGCATAATTTTAAGTTTTTTCAACTTGTAATACCAGCTGATCCAGAGAATCGCAAAAAAAACATATCGCTAGAGTTGTTTTCCATAGTGAAGCTAAATAGGATATAATATTCCTTTTAGGTGCACATTATAATTGTGGTTCCTGATCCCTGACAACATGAGAGTGGCAGTGGCCTGATGTGATGCGATCCTGTAAGGCTCTGTTCAGCATCTTTTCCTGCAGGCTAATTGCGAAGACATTTTGCTTCCAGACACCTGCTAGCTCTGAGCACAGCCGCCAGCTCCACAGGACAAAATAAATAATGAGGCTGCCAGCGCCCGAGACAGAGTTAAACAGCTCATAAATCTCACAGCCAGCTTGCCCAGCAGTTTGCCCCAAGAAGCCATGGCATGGTGCCCACCTGGTGAACTCTTCCATCTGTGCTGAGCTGCATGTTGCTGCAGATAAATTGCTTTCCCTGTTAGCTTCTACTACATACAGGGCCCTCTGTAAATATTACAGCAGTGAAATGTAATGTTACATAGACATGTCATACAGTCATGGAATGGAGGGGATATTACTCTCACATTGTTGAATCACTCAGATATTGTCCAGTCTCTGTCTCTTATGCTCACTCATGATATTTGCCTCTTGTGGTCTTGTCAGCTCTTATTCTGTACCTCTCTGTAATTCAGCATGTTTCAATAGAGTCTACCAACTCTTTTTGGTCTCTTTCTTTTCCTTTGTTCTGTCCTTTCCTCTTCTCTGTTGCGCACTATACCTTTTCTCACCATCACTTTTACTTTCTTGCTTAATCTTACCAGTCTAAACCTATCCAATGCACTGCAACCTAAAGGCAAAATAGATACATTATGTTATATACAAGTGACTTTGGCACTTTTATATTATTTAACACAGGGCCGGTGCTACTATAATAGCAGCAGTCTAGGCGACTGCCTTAGGGAGTCCCTGCAGGTGAGGCGCAGATTTGGTGCATCACATAATTTTTTTTTAATGTGATTGTGTATATTCATTTTTGTGCTGCCTAACTTGCACTTTATAGTAGGGGCTATAGGTAGTGTTGACACATAGGTAGGCAGGGGAGCCAGGTCAGTCTCTGCGCACTCAGCAAAATTTAACCAATCTTCAAACAAGTTGATGGAGTCAGTAACAGCAGTGGGACTGATAGGCAGTATTTTTATCTGTCTATCTGAAGGCATAATTGCCCAGTCCCACATATCTATTATCAGTCTACTTTACATACATACAGTACCGATACATTAAGGGCTAGTTTATGAACACAAATGTCATTTGCGCACTTCGGGTTAGCTCGAGTTAAGACTCAGGGGCCAATTTATTAAGATGTGGGAGGACATGATCTCTGTAGCGGGTCATGTCTGTCCGACATCGCTAAATGCCGACAGCATACACTGTCAGCATTTAACATTGCACAAGCATTTCTAGTGAAAAGCTTGTGTAATGCCGCCCCTGCACATTCGCGGCCAATCGGCCGCTAGCAGGAGGTGTCAACCATCCTGATCGTATCTGATGGGGATGATTGCTATCTGCTGCCTCAGAGGTGGCGGATAAGTTATGGAGCAGCGGTCTTAAGACCGATACTTCTTATCTTATTTTCCGGCGAGCCTAATGGCTTGTGGGAAACTTCTGCATTTGCAGCATGTTAAATCGGCCCCCTAGCGTGAAGTGTAAGGGTTTTTAAAAATTATTTTAAAAAAAGTGCACCAAACACAACATAAACATTAAAATAAAGTGTTACACTTATATATAAACTATCTGATGAAAAGTATTTATATAAATATTAATTAAAACATTTGTAAGCGTTAAAGATATATAGAATATGACAAGGTGTTTGAATGGAAAGGGCAATATTGTGAGCGTGTATGTATGTGTGTGTATGTATATATATATACCGTATATATATATATATATATATATATATATATTTTTATATATATATATATATATATATATATATGGGTAAAGTCAGATATTTGGTAATCCTAGGATTACCCTTGCTTCCCCATTTCAATGCTTTGTCCTTTCACAAACTATGAGTGGACTGTTTTTACATAATAGTGAAACCAGAAGGCCCATCTATTCTGCTTCCAAAGTCTAGACCTAAATATCCTCTAGATGAGGGTTTTTCAAACTTTTTTGACCAAGACCCAGTTCAATGATACTACATACCTTCACGACAAGATAGCTGCAATTTTTTGCAAAGTGAGTAAAATGTGTGTGTACTTTATTCCTGATTGTAGTCAAACAGTGTTGTAAAAGGTAATAGCAAACACACCCATACACCACACAATCTTGTATAACACACATAAATACACCACACAATCTCATATAACACACATAAATACACCACACAATCTCATATAACACACATACATACACCACACAATCTTGTATAACACACATAAATACACCACACAATCTCATATAACACACATAAATACACCACACAATCTCATATAACACACATACATACACCACACAATCTCATATAACACACATAAATACACCACACAATCTCATATAATACACATAAATACGACACACAATCTCATATAACACACATAAATACACCACACAATCTCATATAACACACATACATACACCACACAATCTTGTATAACACACATAAATACACCACACAATCTCATATAACACACATAAATACACCACACAATCTCATATAACACACATACATACACCACACAATCTCATATAACACACATAAATACACCACACAATCTCATATAATACACATAAATACAACACACAATCTCATATAACACACATACATACATCACACAATCTCATATAACACGCATTAATACACCACACAATCTCATATAACACACATACATACACCACACAATCTCATATAACACACATAAATACACCACACAATCTCATATAACACACATAAATACACCACACAATCTCATATAACACACATAAATACACCACACAATCTCATATAACACACATAAATACAACACACAATCTCATATAACACACATACATACATCACACAATCTCATATAACACAGATAAATACACCACACAATCTCATATAACACACATACATACACCACACAATCTCATATAACACACATAAATACACCACACAATCTCATATAACACACATAAATACACCACACAATCTTATATAACACACATAAATACACCACACAATCTCATATAACACACATACATACACCACACAATCTCATATAACACACATACATACACCACACAATCTCATATAACATACATACATACACCACACAATCTCATATACATACACCACACAATCTCATATACATACACCACACAATCTCATATAACATACACCACACAATCTCATATAACATACATACATACACCACACAATCTCATATAACATACATTCACCACACATTCTCATATAACATACATACACCACACAATCTCATATAACACACACATACATACACCACACAATCTCATATAACATACACCACACAATCTCATATAACATACATATATACACCATACAATCTCATATAACATACATACATACACCACACAATCTCATATAACATACATACACTACACAATCTCATATAACATACACCACACAATCTCATATAACACACATACATACACCACACAATCTCATATAGCATACATACATACACCACACAATCTCATATAACATACATACATACACCACACAATCTCATATAACATGCATACACCACACAATCATATATAACATACATACATACACCATACAATCTCATATGACATACATACATACACAATCTCATATAACACACATACATACACCACACAATCTCATATAACATACACCACACAATCTCATATAACACACATACATACACCACACAATCTCATATAACATACATACACCATACAATCTCATATAACATACATACACCACACAATCTCATATAACATTCACCACACAATCTCATATAACATACATACATACACCACACAATCTCCTATAACATACATTCACCACACAATCTCATATAACATACATACACCACACAATCTCATATAACACACATACATACACCACACAATCTCATATAACATACACCACACAATCTCATATAACATACATACATACACCACACAATCTCATATAACATACATACATACATACATACAACATACAATCTCATATAACATACATACATACACCACACAATCTCATATAACACACATACATTACATACACAAGACAATCTCATATAACATACATACACACACCACACACAGTCTCATACAACACACACTCACATAAAACACATACATACACACACCACAACCCCCTCATATAACACACCACACACTCTCATACAACACACACTCACATAAAACACAATAACACACCACTACAAACCCTCTCAAATAGCACACTCACCACTTGCATACACCACACACTCATATAACACACACCACACACACCACACAAACTCTCCTAGAACACACACACGTGACGACCTTGTAAACATGGTGTTTTGCGACCCAGTAATGGGTCCCGAACTGTGGTTTGAAGAACCCTGCTCTGGATTACTTTATGCCTATCCATACATTCTTAATTTCTTCTAATCTATCATTGCCATGCTTTCCGGAAGTCTACACCAAACATAATTTGTCTAAAAAAGCTTTTTTTTTTTTTTAACACATGAGTTGCTTTCACTGTTTTCAGAGTGCATAACAGGAGAATTGGGTGTGGCTGCAGGTGTTTTGTTGGTTCAGATGTGGATTTGTTAACTGTAACAGGATATGAACCCCCTGTATAGCAGTGATGGCCAACTTCTAACACATGGGGGTGGGCGCATATCAATATTTTAGAAGCATTTGTGTATCTTGCACTAGTTTCTTTGTTTGGGATCTAGTGATTTTTAGATTACGTTTTTAGGAAGCGCCCCCTATGGGATTGGTTTTATTGTGTACTTTTCCCATTATTTTTCATGGCCAACTTCCTAACACATGGGGGGGGGGGGCGCATATCAATATTTTAGAAGCATTAGGGGCCACATATAAATTTATGACTAAACATATGTTTCCTAAAATGTAGTGGCACTGGGCGTGTTTTAGGAAGGGTTGCAGGGTACCCTTTATAAAAGCATACATTTTTAGTTCTGCTTTCTACTGGAGCGACAAAAGCTAAAGTGCTCATTCTTAATTCTGCGTTTTCTTGGGTGTTGCAAATAAAAAAAATAATTAAAAAAGAAAACAACATATATATATATATATATATATATATATATATATATATATATGTGTGTGTGTGTTTGTGTGCACACGACCACATGTTGCCCATGGGTCTCAACTTGGCGATTCCTGCTCTACAGTACAGGATGTCAGTCGCAGGAGAAGCCTACAGCACTGCGCTCAGGGTCTCTATTACCCACCAGAATTATTGCATGGCCTAATTTGTCCTTGGGGGGTTATGAGGAAGTTCCCATTATTTTTTTTTATTTCAGCTAGAAGCCTAGACTTAGCAAAATCTAAAATTTAAATCTTGCATAAATAATTGTCTTAATGCCCGTTTAAAGCTTTCTATTTTGGTGAAGTTTGATTGAGGGTACTTTAAACACTTGTCTGTTGCTCAGTGTGTTCTTGTCTGTCAGAGACGTCTACGAGTTAAATGCTGTTGCTAGCCTGGCTTGCTGCCAATGTAGACAGTCTGCATTGTCGTTGCTCTCTGAGACCACAACCTACAAAGAGCAGCTGCTTAAATAGCCAGGCACAACAAACACAGCCCTGGCGCTGACCTAACATGCGAAGGTGACATGCTCACTCCAGACAAGAGACCTCTGAGACTTGCCCTTTCACAAGCAAAAAACTACAGCTGAAGACAAGCACCGCAGCTTGAGCGAGGGGCTGTCTTTTGCCAGTGACTGTTTTGTGCATTTATTGTTGAGGATAACACAAGACATGGGGGCATATTTATCAAGCTCCGAATGGAGCTTAATGCCCCGTGTTTCTGGGAGCCTGCAGGCTCGCCAGAAACAGCAGTTATGAAGCAGCGGTCACAAAGACCGCTGCTCCATAACCTGTCCGCCTGCTCTGAGCAGGCGGACAGACATCGCCGGAAATCAACCCAATCGAGTACGATCGGGTTGATTGACATCCCCCTGCTGGCGGCCCATTGGCCGCGAGTCTGCAGGGGGCGGCGTTGCACCAGCAGCTCTTGTGAGCTGCTGGTGCAATGCTGAATACGGCGAGCGTATTGCTCGCCGTATTCAGCGAGGTCTGGCAGACCTGATCCGCACTGTCTGATCAGGTCCGCCAGACTTTCATAAATAGGGGCCATGGCCTTCACTGCTGGTTTGCCTTCAACTGTAAAAACACCGTCTAGTATTAAAGGGACAGTCTAGTCAGAATTAAACATTTATTATTCAGATAGGGCATGTAATTTAAAACAACTTTCCAATTTACTTTTATCATCAAATTTGCTTTGTTCACTTGGTATTCTTTGTTGAAAGCTGAATCTAGGTAGGCTCATATGCTAATTTCTAAGCCCTTGAGGGCCACCTCTTATCTGAATGCATTTTGACAGTGTTTCACAGCTAGAGGGTGTTAGTTCACGTTTGCCATAAAGATAATATTGTGCCCGCACCCGTGGAGATAACTAGGAGTCAACACTGATTGGCTAAAATGAAAGTCTGTCAAAAGAACTAAAATAGGAGGGCAGTCTACAGAGGCTTAGATACAAGGTAATCACAGAGGTAAAAAGTGTATTAATATAACCGTGTTGGTTGGTTTAAATTAATATTATTACATTCTGTCTAGAGTGCCAATATAGAATAAGAAGGGTGCAACATAGGACTTGGAACAGCGTTACTTCTTTTTTGCCTACCAGCACAATCCTCCTCCAGCCCCTTCTTGTTTTTTCTCCTGGATTCTTCACAGCATATTTCTTTTTTCTCTCTGACATATACTATGTTCTGCCTCACAGCAGTACTGAGCAAGTTGCCACATGCTCGGTGAGCATAAGGTTAATGTAAACCAGAAGATTTATAGACATATCACCAAATAAGGAGGTATGATGTCATACTCTGTCCTTTATATATTGTCCTCCATAGGAAGTTGCCTTTGCACTCCGATTTCCTGAATGCAATTGGATTCTGTTTTAATGACCCAGTCTTTAACTAGTTGCTGGCCTTTGCTATCAGTATTGTGAGTATAATCCTGTCCTATTTGATAACACCTTACTGATAATTGTGTCCTGATTCAGTATTGCTAATTTCTGTCTGTATATATCATATTGGTTGCCCATTCTGTCCCTAAAACTATTCCTATCTCAAGGCCCTTTCTTTCATTAGGTGGTGAGAGTCCACAATTCATTACGCCTAGGGTTCACTTCCTAGCCACTAGGTGGAGGTAAAGTTTCCCAAAACGCTTAATAGCATTTCATCCCTCCAACCTCACTGGTATGTCATTTAAAACTTTGCCTCCCAGGAGATGGGAAAAGATTTGCGGTGTTCTTTAGAGTGCTAATACAGGAGAGACAGAGGGGTGTATGGAGTATATTTGGGGGCACAATTACTCTGTGAGGGAGATATCTTACGCCTAGCTACAGGTGTTGCAAGGACAGGTCCATAGCCTCCTCCTGCTATATTCCTAATACAATTATTTTTACTGTAATGTGCTTAGCACTGAATGGGTGACCACTGGACAGGTTATTTCACCTTTTTGTAAGTACAGTGGATGGGATGCTTCTAACTGAGCCCACAGGCTAATACATGTTACACAGGTTGCTGTACATATAGCCAGGGGGATAATATATTTATACTTATATTTCCTGGATAAACACTTTGAGGTTAACAGTGAGGATATTCACCTCATATTGTCACAGCTTACACAGACTTGTGTACATATAACATAGTGGTTAATACAGTGCTCGACAAATCTGTTTAAAAATTAGGAGCCAGTAACAATATTTAGGAGCCAGACATATTTTTAGGAGCCAGACAGAGGTAATTGCAATATAGCTATATGGAGAATAACTCAAAAAGTTAGGAGCCAGTGATAAAATTCTAGGAGCCAGTGGCTCCTGGCTCCTGGGTTTGTCGAGCCCTGGTTTAATATATTACTTTGTATTGTGGGATAGCAATTCATTATTTTACTAATGCACACTTAGTTTACCTGCTTCTGATATTTTGTTTGCGCGCCCCACCTCTGTCAGTTTAAAGCTCTTTCTCTTTACCCTGTATGATTATTGCATGCTTCAATTAGAAACTATGCAGTTAAAATAATGCAATGCCCTTTATTGTGACTCACTCTTGTCGGGTTAGCACATTCTGTAATCTTCTTCAATGTTGGGCAACGTTAAATATTTCCTTGCCATCCGGGTGTTAAGTATTTTCCGTGCCACTTTTACTCAACGGCGGTTGTGCTCAGGGCATCCTCAGCTTCTATGAGACACTGATAGCCATATCTCTCGCTTTCTATGTGGAGGGAGTAAGTTCCTTAGACTCCTAGTTTTCCTCCGGAGTTGGGAGGGAGGGAGAATTTTGACAAATACTTTGTTTTAGTAAGTGTACCTTTTTTTCTCTAATAATAATGTCATTGCTTATTTTGGAATGTCTGTTAGTTTCTCTCTCTCTCTCTCTCTCTCTCTCTCTCTCTCTCTTGTAAATATTTTATTATATCTTTTCATGTGACAACACTGAAGAAATGACACTTTGCTACAATGTAAAGTAGTGAGTGTACAGGCTGTATAACAGTGTAAATTTGCTGTCCCCTCAAAATAACTCAACACACAGCTATTAATGTCTAAACCGTTGGCAACAAAAGTGAGTACACCCCTAAGTGTAAATGTCCAAATTGGGCCCATAGTGTCAATATTTTGTGTGGCCACCATCATTTTCCAGCACTGCCTTAACCCTCTTGGGCATGGAGTTCACCAGAGCTTCACAGGTTTCCACTTGGGTCCTCTTCCTCTCCTCCATGATGACATCACAGAGATGGTGGATGTTAGAGACCTTGTGCTCCCCCACCTTCCGTTTAAGGATGCTCCACAGATGCTCAATAGGGTTTATGTCTGTAGACATGCTTGGCCAGTCCATCACCTTTTCCCTCAGCTTCTTTAGCAAGGCAGTGGTTGTCCTGGAGGTGTGTTTGGGGTTGTTACCATATTGGAATACTGTCCTGCGGCCCAGTCTCCGAAGGGAGGGGATCATGCTCTGCTTCAGTATGTCACAGTGGGTGTTGGCATTCATGGTTCCCTCAATGAATTGTAGCTCCCCAGTGCCGGCAGAACTCATGCAAGTGCAGATTATGACACCACCATGCTTGACTGTAGGCAAGACACACTTGTCTTTGTACTCCTCACCTGGTTGCCATCACACACGCTTGACACCATCTGAACCAAATAAATTTATCTTGGTCTCATCGGACCACAGGACATGGTTCCAGTAATCCATGTCCTTAGTCTGCTTGTCTTCAGCAAACTGTTTGCGCCCTTTCTTGTGCATCATCTTTAGAAGAGGCTTCCTTTGGGGATGACAGCCATGCAGACCAATTTGATGCAGTGTTCGGCTTATGGTCTGAGCACTGACAGGCTGACCCCCCACAACCTCTGCAGCAATGCTGGCAGCACTCATACGTCTATTTCCCAAAGACAACCTCTGGATATAACGCTGAGCATGTGCAATTAACTTCTTTAGTCGACCATGGCAAAGCCTGTTCTGAGTGGAACCTGTCCTGTGAAACCGCTGTATGGTCTTGACCACCGTGCTGCAGCTCAGTTTCAGCGTCTTGGCAATCTTATAGCCTAGGCCATCTTTATGTATAGCAACAATTCTTTTTTCAGATCCTCAGAGAGTTCTTTGCCATAAGGGGCCATGTTGAACTTCCAGTGACCAGTATGAGAGAGTGTGAGAGCGATAACACACCTGCTCCCCATTCACACCTGAGACCTTGTAACACTAATGAATCACATGACACCGGGAAGGGAAAATGGCTCATTGGGCCAAATTTGGACATTTCCACTTAGGGGTGTACTCACTTTTGTTGCCAACGGTTTAGACATTAATGGCTATGTTTTGAGTTATTTTGAGGGGACAGCAAATTTACACTGTTATACAGGCTGTACGCTCACTACTTTACATTGAGGCAAAGTGTAATTTCCTTACGGCTAGATTTAGA
Organism: Bombina bombina; assembly: GCF_027579735.1. Classification (NCBI taxonomy): domain Eukaryota; kingdom Metazoa; phylum Chordata; class Amphibia; order Anura; family Bombinatoridae; genus Bombina; species Bombina bombina. The sequence goes on along the minus strand of NC_069499.1, from coordinate 1,264,953,853 downwards.
GTTCTGCGGCCAAAGGGGTGCGTTAGCTACGCATGCTTTTCCCCCCCCGCACCTTTTAAATACCGCTGGTATTTAGAGTTCACAGAAGGGCTGCGTTAGGCTCCAAAAAAGGAGCGTAGAGCATATTTACCGCAACTGCAACTCTCGATAACAGCGGTGCTTACGGACGCGGCCAGCTTGAAAAACGTGCTCGTGCACGATTCCCCCATAGGAAACAATGGGACAGTTTGAGCTGAAAAAAAAACTAACACCTGCAAAAAAACAGCGTTCAGCTCCTAACGCAGCCCCATTGTTTCCTATGGGGAAACTCTTCCTAAGTCTGCACCTAACACCCTAACATGTACCCCGAGTCTAAACACCCCTAACCTTACACTTATTAACCCCTATTCTGCCGCCGCCGCTATCGCTGACCCCTGCATTTTATTATTAACCCCTAATCTGCCGCTCCGTACACTGCCGCAACCTACGTTATCCCTATGTACCCCTAATCTTCTGCCCCTAACACCGCCGACCCCTATATTATATTTATTAACCCCTAATCTGCCCCCCAAAACCTCGCCGCCAGCTACCTACAATAATTAACCCCTAATCTGCAGACCGGATCTCGCCGCTACTCTAATAAATGGATTAACCCCTAAAGCTAAGTCTAACCCTAACCCTAACACCCCCCCTAAGTTAAATATAATTTAAATCTAACGAAATAAATTAACTCTTATTAAATAAATTATTCCTATTTAAAACTAAATACTTACCTGTAAAATAAATCCTAATATAGCTACAATATAAATTATAATTATATTGTAGCTATTTTAGGATTAATATTTATTTTACAGGCAACTTTGTAATTATTTTAACCAGGTACAATAGCTATTAAATAGTTAAGAATTATTTAATAGCTAAAATAGTTAAAATAATTACAAAATTACCTGTAAAATAAATCCTAACCTAAGTTACAATTAAACCTAACACTACACTATCAATAAATTAATTAAATATAATACCTACAAATAACTACAATTAAATAAACTAACTACAGTACAAAAAATAAAAAAGAACTAAGTTACAAAAAATAAAAAAATATTTACAAACATTAGAAAAATATTACAACAATTTTAAACTAATTACACCTACTCTAACGGCTAGATTTAGAGTTTTGTCGGTAAGGACCCGCGTATCTAACGCTGGCTTTTTTCTGGCCGCACCTTTAAAATAACTCTGGTATTGAGACTCCACAGAATGGCTGCGTTAGGCTCCAAAAAAGGAGCGTAGAGCATATTTAACGCCACTGCAACTCTCGATACCAGAGTTGCTTACGGACGCTGCCAGCCTCAAAAACGTGCTTGTGCACGATTCCCCCATAGGAAACAATGGGGCTGTTTGAGCTGAAAAAAAACCTAACACCTGCAAAAAAGCAGCGTTCAGCTCCTAACGCAGCCCCATTGTTTGCTATGGGGAAACACTTCCTACGTCTGCACCTAACACTCTAACATGTACCCCGAGTCTAAACACCCCTAGCCTTACACTTATTAACCCCTAATCTGCCGCCCCCGCTATCGCTGACCCCTGCATATTATTATTAACCCCTAATCTGCCGCTCCGTAAACCGTCGCTACTTACATTATCCCTATGTACCCCTAATCTGCTGCCCCTAACACCGCCGACCCCTATATTATATTTATTAACCCCTAATCTGCCCCCCACAACGTCACCTCCACCTGCCTACACTTATTAACCCCTAATCTGCCGAGCGGACCGCACCGCTATTATTATAAAGTTATTAACCCCTAATCCGCCTCACTAACCCTATAATAAATAGTATTAACCCATAATCTGCCCTCCCTAACATCGCCGACACCTAACTTCAATTATTAACCCCTAATCTGCCGACCTAATCTTGCCGCTATTCTAATAAATGTATTAACCCCTAAAGCTAAGTCTAACCCTAACACTAACACCCCCCTAAATTAAATATAATTTTAATCTAACGAAATTAATTAACTCTTATTAAATAACTTATTCCTATTTAAAGCTAAATACTTACCTGTAAAATAAATCCTAATATAGCTACAATATAAATTATAATTATATTATAGCTATTTTAGGATTAATATTTATTTTACAGGTAACTTTGTATTTATTTTAACCAGGTACAATAGCTATTAAATAGTTAAGAACTATTTAATAGCTAAAATAGTTAAAATAATTACAAATTTACCTGTAAAATAAATCCTAACCTAAGTTACAATTAAACCTAACACTACACTATCAATAAATAAATTAAATACAATTCCTACAAATAAATACAATTAAATAAACTAACTAAAGTACAAAAAATAAAAAAGAACTAAGTTACAAAAAAATAAAAAAATATTTACAAACATTAGAAAAATATTACAACAATTTTAAACTAATTACACCTACTCTAAGCCCCCTAATAAAATAACAAAGCCCCCCAAAATAAAATAAAAATGTCCTACCCTATTCTAAATTACTAAAGTTCAAAGCTCTTTTACCTTACCAGCCCTGAACAGGGCCCTTTGCGGGGCATGCCCCAAGAAATTCAGCTCTTTTGCCTGTAAAAAAAAACATACAATACCCCCCCCCCCAACATTACAACCCACCACCCACATACCCCTAATCTAACCCAAACACCCCTTAAATAAACCTAACACTAAGCCCCTGAAGATCTTCCTACCTTATCTTCACCATACCAGGTTCACCGATCGATCCAGAAGAGCTCCTCCGATGTCCTGATCCAAGCCCAAGCGGGGAGCTGAAGAGGTCCATGATCCGGCTGAAGTCATCATCCAAGCGGGAGCTGAAGAGGTCCATGATCCGGCTGAAGTCTTCATCCAAGCGGGAGCTGAAGAGGTCCATGATCCGGATGAAGTCTGTTCCGATCAGCCAATAGAATGCGAGCTCAATCTGATTGGCTGATCGGATCAGCCAATCGGATTGAACTTGATTCTGATTGGCTGATTCCATCAGCCAATCAGAATTTTCCTAACTTAATTCCGATTGGCTGATAGAATCCTATCAGCCAATCGGAATTCGAGGGACGCCATCTTGGATGACGTCATTTAAAGGAACCGTCATTCGGCTAGTAGGCGTCGGGAGAAGAGGATGTTCCGCGTCGGATGGAAGATGATGGCTCCCGAAGAAAGAAGATTGAAGATGCCGTTGATAGAAGACTTCATCCGGATCATGGACCTCTTCAGCTCCCGCTTGGATGAAGACTTCATCCGGATCATGGACCTCTTCAGCTCCCGCTTGGATGATGACTTCAGCCGGTCATCGACCTCTTCAGCCCCCCGCTTGGGCTTGGATCAGGACATCGGAGGAGCTCTTCTGGATCGATCGGTGAACCTGGTATGGTGAAGATAAGGTAGGAAGATCTTCAGGGGCTTAGTGTTAGGTTTATTTAAGGGGGGTTTGGGTTAGATTAGGGGTATGTGGGTGGTGGGTTGTAATGTTGGGGGGGGTATTGTATGTTTTTTTTTACAGGCAAAAGAGCTGAACTTCTTGGGGCATGCCCCGCAAAGGGCCCTGTTCAGGGCTGGTAAGGTAAAAGAGCTTTGAACTTTAGTAATTTAGAATAGGGTAGGGCATTTTTTTATTTTGGGGGGCTTTGTTATTTTATTAAGGGGCTTAGAGTAGGTGTAATTAGTTTAAAATTGTTGTAATATTTTTCTTATGTTTGTAAATATTTTTTTATTTTTTGTAACTTAGTTCTTTTTTATTTTTTGTACTTTAGTTAGTTTATTTCATTGTAGTTATTTGTAGGTATTGTATTTAATTAATTTATTGATAGTGTAGTGTTAGGTTTAATTGTAGATAATTGTAGGTATTTTATTTAATTTATTTATTGATAGTGTAGTGTTAGGTTTAATTGTAACTTAGGTTAGGATTTATTTTACAGGTGATTTTGTAATTATTTTAACTAGGTAGCTATTAAATAGTTCTTAACTATTTAATAGCTATTGTACCTGGTTAAAATAAATACAAAGTTACCTGTAAAATAAATATTAATCCTAAAATAGCTATAATATAATTATAATTTATATTGTAGCTATATTAGGATTTATTTTACAGGTAAGTATTTAGCTTTAAATAGGAATAATTTATTTAATAAGAGTTAATTAATTTCGTTAGATTTAAATTATATTTAATTTAGGGGGGTGTTAGTGTTAGGGTTAGACTTAGCTTTAGGGGTTAATACATTTATTAGAATAGCGGTGAGCTCCGGTCGGCAGATTAGGGGTTAATGTTTGAAGTTAGGTGTCAGCGATGTTAGGGAGGGCAGATTAGGGGTTAATACTATTTATTATAGGGTTATTGAGGCGGATTAAGGGTTAATAACTTTATTATAATAGCGGTGCGGTCCGCTCGGCAGATTAGGGGTTAATAAGTGTAGGCAGGTGGAGGCGACGTTGAGGGCGGCAGATTAGGGGTTAATAAATATAATATAGGGGTCGGCGGTGTTAGGGGCACCAGATTAGGGGTACATAGCTATAATGTAGCTGGCGGCGCTTTGCAGTCGGCAGATTAGGGGTTAATTATTGTAGGTAGCTGGCGGCGACGTTGTGGGGGGCAGGTTAGGGGTTAATAAATATAATACAGGGGTCGGTGGTGTTAGGGGCAGCAGATTAGGGGTACATAAGTATAACGTAGGTGGCGGTCGGCAGATTAGGGGTTAAAAAAATGTAATCTAGTGGCGGCGATGTGGGGGGACCTCGGTTTAGGGGTACATAGGTAGTTTATGGGTGTTAGTGTACTTTAGAGCACAGTAGTTAAGAGCTTTATGAACCGGCGTTAGCCCAGAAAGCTCTTAACTACTGACTTTTTTCTGCGGCTGGAGTTTTGTCGTTAGATTTCTAACGCTCACTTCAGACACGACTCTTAATACCGGAGTTAGAAAGATCCCATTGAAAAGATAGGATATGCAAATGACGTAAGGGGATCTGCGGTATGGAAAAGTTGCGGCTGAAAAGTAAGAGTTAGACCCTTTTTTGAGTGACTCCAAATACCGGCGGTAGCCTAAAACCAGCGTTAGGAGCCTCTAACGCTGGTTTTCACGGCTACCGCCAAACTCCAAATCTAGGCCTAAGCCTCCTAATAAAATAACAAAGACCCCCAAAATAAAAAAATGCCCTACCCTATTCTAAATTAAAAAAGTTCAAAGCTCTTTTACCTTACCAGCCCTGAAAAGAGCCATTTGCGGGGCATGCCCCAAATAATTCAGCTCTTTTGCCTGTAAAAAAAAAACATACAATACCCCCCCCCAACATTACAACCCGCCACCCATATACCCCTAATCTAACCCAAAGCCCCCTTAAATAAACCTAACACTAAGCCCCTGAAGATCTTGCTACCTTATCTTCACCATGCCAGGTTCACCGATCCGTCCTCCGAAGTCTTGATCCAAGCCTCCGAAGTCTTCATCCAAGCCCAAGCTGGGGCTGGCGATCCATAATCCGGCTGAAGTCTTCTATCAAGCAGCGGCTAAAGAGGTCCAGAAGAGGCTCCAAAGTCTTCATCCTGTCCGGGAAGAAGAGGAGATCCGGACCGGCAACCATCTTGATCCAAGCGGCATCTTCTATCTTCATCCGATGACGAATGGCTCCATCTTGAAGACCTCCAGCGCGGATCCATCCTCTTCTTCCGACGTCCAACTGAAGAATGAAGGTTCCTTTAAGGGACGTCATCCAAGATGGCGTCCCTCGAATTCCGATTGGCTGATAGGATTCTATCAGCCAATCGGAATTAAGGTAGGAAAATTCTGATTGGCTGATGGAATCAGCCAATCAGATTCAAGTTCAATCCGATTGGCTGATTGTATCAGCCAATCAGATTGAGCTCGCATTCTATTGGCTGATCGGAACAGCCAATAGAATGCGAGCTCAATCTGATTGGCTGATCCAATCAGCCAATCGGATTGAACTTGAATCTGATTCGCTGATTCCATCAGCCAATCAGAATTTTCCTACCTTAATTCCGATTGGCTGATAGAATCCTATCAGCCAATCGTAATTGGAGGCACGCCATCTTGGATGACGTCCCTTAAAGGAACCTTCATTCTTCAGTTGGACGTCGGAAGAAGAGGATGGATCCGCGCTGGAGGTCTTCAAGATGGAGCCGTTCGTCATCGGAGGAAGATAGAAGATGCCGCTTGGATCAAGATGGTTGCCGGTCCGGATCTCCTCTTCTTCCCGGATAGGATGAAGACTTTGGAGCCTCTTCTGGGCCTCTTCAGCCGCTGCTTGATAGAAGACTTCAGCCGGATTATGGATCGCCAGTCCCAGCTTGGGCTTGGATGAAGACTTCGGAGGCTTGGATCAAGACTTCGGAGGACGGATCAGTGAACCTGGCATGGTGAAGATAAGGTAGGAAGATCTTCAGGGGCTTAGTGTTAGGTTTATTTAAGGGGGGGTTTGGGTTAGATTAGGGGTATGTGGGTGGTGGGTTGTAATGTTGGGGGGGGTATTGTATGTTTTTTTTACAGGCAAAAGAGCTGAATTATTTGGGGCATGCCCCGCAAATGGCCCTTTTCAGGGCTGGTAAGGTAAAAGAGCTTTGAACTTTTTTAATTTTGAATAGGGTAGGGCATTTTTGGGGGGTCTTTGTTATTTTATTACGGGGCTTAGAGTAGGTGTAATTAGTTTAAAATTGTTGTAATATTTTTCTAATGTTTGTAAATATTTTTTTATTTTTTGTAACTTAGTTCTTTTTTATTTTTTGTACTGTAGTTAGTTTATTTAATTGTAGTTATTTGTAGGTATTGTATTTAATTAATTTATTGATAGTGTAGTGTTAGGTTTAATTGTAACTTAGGTTAGGATTTATTTTACAGGTAATTTTGTAATTATTTTAACTATTTTAGCTATTAAATAGTTCTTAACTATTTAATAGCTATTGTACCTGGTTAAAATAATTACAAAGTTGCCTGTAAAATAAATATTAATCCTAAAATAGCTACAATATAATTATAATTTATATTGTAGCTATATTAGGGTTTATTTTACAGGTAAGTATTTATCTTTAAATAGGAATAATTTATTTAATAAGAGTTAATTTATTTTGTTAGATTTAAATTATATTTAACTTAGGGGGGTGTTAGTGTTAGGGTTAGACTTAGCTTTAGGGGTTAATACATTTATTATAGTAGCGGTGTGGTCCGGTCGGCAGATTAGGGGTTAATAATTGTAGGTAGGTGGAGGCGACGTTGGGGGCGGCAGATTAGGGGTTAATAAATATAATATAGGGGTTGGCTGTGTTAGGGGCAGCAGATTAGGGGTACATAGGTATAATGTAGGTTGCGGCGGTGTACGGAGCGGAAGATTAGGGGTTAATAAATATTATGTAGGGGTCGGCGGTATTAGGGGCAGCAGATTAGGGGTACATAGGGATAACGTAGGTGACGGCGGTGTACGGAGCGGCAGATTAGGGGTTAAAAAATTTTAATAGAGTGGCGGCGATGTGGGGGCCCCTTGGTTTAGGGGTACATAGGTAGTTTATGGGTGTTAGTGTACTTTAGAGCACAGTAGTTAAGAGCTTTATAAACCGGCGTTAGCCCAGAAAGCTCTTAACTACGGACTTTTTTCTGCGGCTGGAGTTTTGTCGTTAGATTTCTAACGCTCACTTCAGCCACGACTCTAAATACCGGCGTTAGGAAGATCCCATTGAAAAGATAGGATACGCAAATGGCGTAGGGGGATCTGCAGTATGGAAAAGTCGCGGCTGCAAAGTGAGCGTTAGACCCTTTCCTGACTGATTCCAAATACCAGTGGGCGGTAAAAACCAGCGTTAGGAGCCTCTAACGCTGGTTTTGACGGCTACCGCCAAACTCTAAATCTAGGCCTTAGTGTTTTCACATGAAAAGATATAATAAAATATTTACAAAAATGTGAGGGGTGTACTCACTTTTGTGAGATACTGTGTGTGTGTGTATATATGTATATGTATATATATATATATATATATATCTACAGGCTTTTTATTAATATATCCCTGGTACTATATAGAAATCTGGAGCTGTCCCCATTACGTCTTTAGAGGGTAGATCTATAGATTATTTATTTACATGTATTTTTTGTAATAAAATACCTGTTATTCTTCCAGCGCAATCATGTAGCTCATGTATGCATACTAATCAATTTACTATTGTCATAGCCTATAAAGGAGTCCCTCTGTTTGTACAGTGCAGGCAAGACCTTCTGATATTTCTCCTGATTTTGACAGATATTTGAGTTCTAATGTGTCTGAAATGAAGGCAGACTTTACGGCCTTCAAGTAAGCAAAAAAGACCATCATAAAAGTAGATTGTTTCTGATACTTTGGGCCCTTCTAAGGTTCACCCCACTAAACCTGTTACCCAATTAGTTTTGGATTCAGATTCGAATTCTTCCAATTTGGCTTTCGAGGGTGAAATACTTTCTGAGGATCAGGATTTGGTTTCTGATCAGAAGACAGAATCTTCTACCTTTATGTTTAAGGTAGAGCTCATAAGATCTTTATTAAAGGAGGTTTTGATTACCTTAGGGGTTCAGGAGGCTACATCCACAGAGGAAAAATGGTGAAACAGCTGGACTTTTAAACCATTTGCCAAGACTCAATAATTTGTTCCAGTACCTGATGCTGTTACTGAAATTATTACTAAGGATTGTCCAAGCCTGGTTTTACTTTTAATCTGAATTTCTGCCTTTTAGAAAATGGTTCCGTTACCTCCCTCTAATGTGGAGCTTTGGAAAAGTACCTAAAGTAGATGGTACAATCTCTACTCTGGCTAGAAGAAGTAATATACCACTAGGATAGTATTTCTTTCAAAGATCTATGGATAGGAAATTGGAATCCTTCCACAGGAGAGCATTTATTCAAGTCAGATATTAGCATTGCTTGTGTGGCAGCAGCTTCCTCTCTGTGGTGTAACAATTTAGCAGACCAGCATTCAGAAAATTTGGCTGATAAAGGTCTTCAATAACTTCTCAAGCATATTAGGTCTGCAGACGCCTTTATTTGTGATGCCATTGTTGATGGCAAAAAATATGACTTTGTCAGCCTTGACAAGAAGGGGTTTATGACTTAAATCCTGGTCAGCAGATATGGGGTAAATTTATCATGGTGCGGACAGACATGATCCGCTATAGCAGATACGCTGTCGGCATTTATCATTGCACCAGCAGTTCTTGTGAACTGCTTGTGCAATACCGCCCCCTACAGATTCGCGGCTGCTAGCAGGGGGTGTCAATCAACCCGATCATATTCAATCGGGCTGATTGCTGTCCGCCACCTCAGAGGAGGTGGACGGGTTAAGGAGCAGCATTCTTAGGACCACTGCTTATTAACTTCCGCTTCAGGCGGAACTGAAGCGGAGTGGGTCGGAAGCAGCATTCGTTTAACTCTTCCTATCATATCAAAAATTGTATTTGGTCCTGTATTGGACGCTATTATGTCTACTGTTACTGGAGGAAAAGGTTTTTTTTTCCCTCAGGACAAGAGGCCTAAAGGAAAAAGCAAATCTTCAGATAGGTTCCATTCCTTTCACCAGAATAAGAACCAACAAACCTCTTCCTCTAGTCAAAAACAGGATTCTACTAGACCTTCCTGGAAATCGAATACAATTCATGTCTTTCTATACCTATGCACAAGGATCATTATCAGTTCCTCTGTTTTGCATTTTAAAACAAACACTATTAGTTTGTTGTACTAATATTTAGTCAGGCTACTGTTCTCTGAATTTTTACGAAAATTCTGGGCACACTCTTAGCTGTAATTCGGTCACAAGTTGTTTCAGTAGTACCATACTTGGATGACAGCTTAGTACAAGCTCAATCTTTACCTTCTGCAGTATCTTACATCAACAAACTATTGTTTTTGTTTCTTCGCCGTCATGGATGGCGAATCATCAATCCAAAAGGTTCTTTGGTACCTCAGACTAGAGTAACCTTTCTTGGAGTAATCATTGACTCTATGGCAATTACACTTTTCTCTAATAGAGGCATTTTAAGTTACAAAGTGTAAAACTGCAGTCTGTATTCAATCCGTCTGTAGCAATGTACATGGAGGTATTAGGTTTAATGATTGCAGATGCAATTTCTTTTGCGCGCTTTCATATGTGACCCCTGCAGATTTGCATTCTTCGTCAGTGGTGCAAAGATTACAGTTATCTATCTCAGAAAATTATTTTGGACTCAGCTACCAATCCTTCTTATTCCAGGTGGCTAGACAACCCTTTTAATCATCTAGGAACATCTTTTATATGTCCATCTTGGGCTATAATTACCACAGATGCAAGTCTTTTCAGTTGAGGATCAGTCTGGGAGTCCCAAGAGGGCACAAGAAGTTTGGTCTCCTCAGGAGCTGAGGTTACCTATAAACATTCTAGAACTCTGTGCTGTATTCTGGGCTCTTTAGGGCTGGCCTCTTCTGAATCAAGAGAAGTTTATCTGTTTTCAATCAGACAAGGTCACAGCAGTGGCATATATCAGTAATTAAGGGGTAAATCGCAGTTCTCTTATTATGAAAGAAGTAGCTTTAATCTTGTCTTGAGCAGAGATATATTGCTGTACGATATCAACTATTCACATTCCAAGTGTATCCAGCTGTGAAGCAGATTTTCTAAGCCGGCAATCTCTTCATCATGGAGAATGGTCTCTACATCACAAAGTGTTCAACCAGATAGTAGACCTTTAGGATCTTCTCAAAAAAGACCTAATAGAATCTCGCCTGAACAACGAATTTCCAAGGTACTTTGCAAGAACCAGGGATCCACAAGCAGAATCAGTGGAAGCTCTAACCGCTCCTTGGTCATTTCATCTGGCCTACATTTTTCCGCCAATGGTTCTTCTCTCCAGAGTGATCTCCCAGATCAAACAGTAGAGATCATCTGTATTACTGATATCTCAAGCTTTGTCTCGAAGGGCTTGGTATCCAGACCTAATACTAATGTCAAGCTCTCCACCTTGGTCTATACCTCTGAGACATGCCCTTCTATCTAAAGGTCCATTTTTACATCAAGATCTACAGTCTCTCAACTTGGAGATTGAATGCTTGATTTTAAAGGGACACTGAACCCAAATTTTTTTTCTTTCGTGATTCAGATAGAGCATGCAAATTTAAGCAACTTTCTAATTTACACCTATTATCAATTTTTCTTCGTTCTCTTGCTTTCTTTATTTGAAAAAGAAGGCATCTAAGCTATTTTTTGGTTCCAAACCATGGAAAGCACTTGTTTATTGGTGGGTGAATTTATCCACCAATCAGCAAGAACAAACCAATTTGTTCACCAAAAATGGGCCGACATCTAAACTTACATTCTTGCATTTCAAATAAAGATACCAAGAGAATGAAGACAATTTGATAATAGGAGTCAATTAGAAAGTTGCTTAAAATTGCATACTTCATCTGAATCACAAAAGAAAAAAATTGGGTTCAGTGTCCCTTTAAGTCACAGAGGTTTTTCAGATGAAGTTATAAATACATTAATTCAGAACTGAAAAGCAGTTACTAGAACAATCACATGATTTGGAAGTTTTTTTCTATTGAGGTGTGAAATGAATAGATTCAAGTGGCATTCTTTCCGGATTCCTAGAATTCTACAATTTCTTCAAGAGGGTTTGGATAAGGATTTATCTGCAAGCTCTCCTAAAGTGATGGTAAACTTTAGCTAATCAAATGCCATATATCTAATCTGCCATTAAAAAAGTATTTGTGTACCTTTTGTTTTAATCTATCCATGAAAAGTGTTAAATCCGTGCCTATAGTAATGTTTCTATTACAATGTTTAGCCGGCCCACTGGGATGAACTCTTTTCTCTTCTTCTTTTTCTGACAATATTAATGAACATCCTTAGGAAGCCTATGTAGAGAGTGGGTTGGACTGCTCTCTATGTCACAGCCCAGCCAAAAGAGGAAATTAAGTGGGGAGGAGGAACAGATGATACCAAGTAGGATTATAAATCTTGTATTATAATATATAAATATATATACTTTTAAAATAAATAATTATGCAGTTTTGCTTGTACACTAGGGCTGTGCAATTAATCACATGATGCAATTAATTGTGATATAAGTCTACGCAATATCTAAATCGCATGAGGCTGCAATTTCTTTTATAAAAAAAATAAAAATAATTCAAAACAACTTTCTTAACATGTCATATCAGTCATACAAACGCTCCTGTCCAGCCCAGCAACAGTACTGATCACTCCTCCAGGGGGATGGACCAGGAAGCACCACATCCGTTTCACAGCACTTAATGCTACCGCCGACATTTTTATTTTCCTTGTGGTTTGTTGCTTAAGTCCTGATGTGTGCACAGACAAAAAAAGGCGGATTAGCAGTGCTCTTTTCTCTTTATTATTATTATCAGGTATTTGTAGCACGCCAACAGGTTGCCCAGTGCTATGAACATGGGTGGTATATAAAAAGCGATTACAGGGATCAAAAGGGTAGAGGGTCCTACCGAGAGTTGCACTGTTGTAGTCGGCTCTTATGAAGGTGAACTACAAACAGCTGGGCTCATAGACTTACATGCTGTGGGGTTTTAGGGGATAGCAGTGGAGATAGGAAGGTTAGTGTAGGTTGTAAGCGTCCCTGAATAGTAGAGTCTTAAGGGAGCACTTGAAGCTTTTAAAACTAGGGGAGATTTTTGTGGAGCGAGGCAGAGAGTTCCAGAAGATGGGAGCCAGTCTTGAGAAATCTTGTAGACGGGAATGTGAGGAGGTAACAAGAGAGGAGGAGAGTAGGAGATCATGAGCGAAGGGGATGGGAGGGAGAGTATCTGGAGACAAGGTCTGAGATGTAGGGGGGAGCAATGCAATTGAGGGCTTTGTGTGTCAGAGTGAGAATTTTGTGTTTAATCCTGGAGGCAATAGGAAGCCAGTAAAGGGATTGGAAGAGAGGTGTGGCAGATGAAGAGCGACGTGCAGGGAAGATGAACCTGGCAGAGGCATTCATTATGGAATGTAAAGGAGCTAGGTGGAAGCTAGGGTGACCAGAGAAGATAAAGTTGCAGTAGTCGAGGCGGGAAAGGATGAGAGAGTGGATTAAAATCTTTGTTGTGTCTTGTGTAAGGAAATGTCTAATTTTAGCAATGTTTTTAAGGTGGAAGCGACAGGCTTTAGCCAAGGACTGAATGTGAGGAGTGAAAGAAAGATCTGAGTCAAGAGTGACCCCAAGACATCGGGCATGTGAGGTTGGGGTAATGATGGAGCTGTCCACAATTATAGAGACATGGGGGGATGGAGATTTTGGAAGAAGGGGGGAAAATAAGGAGCTCAGATTTGGAGAGATTTAGCTTGAGGTAGTGAGAGGACATCCAAGATGAGATATGAGAGAGACAGTTAGTGACACGGGTTAGCAAGGAAGGAGATAGTTCTGGTGCAGAGAGGTAGATTTTGGTATCGTCAGCATACAAATGATAATGAAACTTTATTAAGGGACATAGTGAAGACGTGTAGATTGAGAAGAGAAGGGGACCAAGGACAGAGCCTTGTGGTACCCCAACAGAAAGAGGTAACGGGGCAGAGGATACCCCAGAGAAGGCTACACTAAAGGTACGGTTAGACAGATAGGAAGAGAACCAAGAGAGAGCTGTGTCACAGATGCCGAAGGATTGGAGGGTATGGAGCAAAAGAGGGTGGTCGACAGTATTAAAGGCTGCAGACAGATCAAGGAGGATAAGTAGAGAAAAGTGGCCTTTTGATTTTGCTGTAAGTAGGTCGTTGGTAACCTTAACAATTGCTGTCTCTGTTGAGTGAAGGGGGCGAAATCCAGATTGCAGTGGGTCAAGGAGGGAGTTTAATGTAAGGAAATGGGATAGACATGCATATACTAGCTTTTCAAGAAGCTTTGAGGCAAGTGGTAGTAGGGAAATAGGGCGGTAGTTGGATGGGGAGGTTGGATTAAGAGAAGGTTTTTTGAGGATAGGTGTGACTAATGCATGTTTAAAAGATTTGGGGACTATACCAGTGCTGAGGGAGAGGTTGAAGATGTGTTTGAGTATAGTGGTAAGGGTAGAAGAAAGGGACGGGAGTTGTTGTGAGGGTATGGGGTAGAGGGGAAAGGTAGTGAGGTGAGTGGATAGTATAAGGGCAGAAACTTCATCCTCAATAACAGGGGCAAAAGAGCTAAATTTATGGATATGTGGGTTTAGGATGATTGTGAGCTTTTGAGGGGGTGGGAGACCGGTAGTATGTTGAGAGCTGATTTCAGTTCTGATGGAGTCAATTTTGTTGTTGAAGTAGCTAGCAAAATCTTGGGCTGAGAGAAAAGTTGTGGTGGGAGGTGAGGGTGGGGGGAGAAGAGTATTGAATGTGGAGAACAGACGTTTTGTGTTTGAAGAAAGAGTAGAGATAAGAATAGAGAAGTAATGTTGCTTATATAGATTAAGGGCAGAATAGTAAGAGTTCAAGATGAACTTATATTGAAGAAAATCAGCAGAACTCCGAGATTTCCTCCAGTGTCGCTCAGCAGTACGGGAACATCTGCGTAGGTACTGTGTCAGAGGAGTATGCCAGGACTGAGGATGAGTGTATGTTTTCCGAGCTATGTTAGGTGGGGCCAGGTTATCAAGGACCAATGTAAGGGTGGAGTTATAGTGGCAGATGGATTCATCAGGACAGGAAAAGGAGGGGATGAAAGAGAGAAGAGGTTCAAGAGAGCTAGTGAGCTGTTGCTGATCTAATGACTTGATTCCTCTGTGAAGTTTAGTGTGAGGGGTAGAAGGAGGGAGAGTTGTAGGGAGGGAGGTGATGGTACAAGTGAGGAGGTGGTGGTCAGAAAGAGGAAAAGGTGAGTTTGTAAAGTTTGAGATAGTGCATCGATAACTGAAAATCAGATCAAGGGAGTGACCATCTTTGTGAGTGGGAGAGTCAGTCCATTGTGACAGGCCAAAAGAGGAAGTGAGTTGCAGAATTTGATTTGCAGAGGAGGCAGTGGGATTATCAACATGGAGGTTGAAGTCACCAAGAATGAGGGCAGGGGTATCTGAGGAAAGGAAGTAAGGTAGCCAGGCGGCAAAGTGATCTAGAAATAGAGTTGCAGAGCCAGGGGGGCAGTATATGACTGCAACGCGTATAGAGAGGGGAGAGAATAAGCAAATCATGTGTGTTTCGAATGAAGAAAATGCGAGGGAAGAGAAAGGATGTATTTGTTGAACGGTGCAACGAGAGGAAAGTAAAATACCAACACCACCTCCTTGTCTATTGTCAGACCTAAGAGTGTGGCTGAAGTGGAGACCCCCATGTGACAGTGCAGCAGAGGAAGCAGTGTCTGAAGGAGAGAGCCAGGTTTGTGTGAGAGCCAGAAGATTGAGAGAGTGGGAGATAAAGAGGTCATGGATAGAAGTGAGTTTGTTGCAAACAGAGCGAGAGTTCCGTAGTGCACAAGTGAAGGGGCTGGCTGCTTTAGATGCAAGAGGAATAAGATTAAGGTTACCAGAGTTTTGTTTTGAAGTCTATTGAAGGGCACACATGGGTGTGCAGGGCAAGGAAGTTGTGGGGGACCAGGATTAGGGGAGATGTCGCCAGCAGCTAGTATGAGCAAGAGGGAGAGTGACATGAGATGAGATGCGGTTTTGCAGTAGTGAGACTGTTTTTGTGATGAGTTGCAGGGGAGAGAGAGAGTCTTTAGGAATGTGTGAAGTTCATGAACACAAAAGTAAGGTGAGGTTAAGAGAGATGGGCTAATGAGCAATGCAGGTGGTGAGGGGTAAGGGGTAATTGAGTAAAGTAGTTTGCTAAACAGACAAAAGGTGGCAGAAAGGAATATGAAGATATTTAACATTTTTACAAAATACTCAGACAGTGTATAAAACTCAGTATATCCTTGTTCAATTCTTGTATAATTTGTTGTGCCTCACTTATAAATGTTAATTTGTGTATAATTTGTTGTGCCTCACTTATAAATGTTAATTCTTGTATAATTTGTTGTGCCTCACTTATAAATGTTAATTCTTATATAATTTGTTGTGCTTCACTTATAAATGTTAATTTGTGTATAATTTGTTGTGCCTCACTTATAAATGTTAATTCTTATATAATTTGTTGTGCCTCACTTATAAATGTTAATTTGTGTATAATTTGTTGTGCCTCACTTATAAATGTTAATTTGTGTATAATTTGTTGTGCCTCACTTATAAATGTTAATTCTTATATAATTTGTTGTGCTTCACTTATAGATGTTAATTCTTGTATAATTTATTGTGCCTCACTTATAAATGTTAATTCTTGTATAATTTGTTGTGCCTCACTTATAAATGTTAATTTGTGTATAATTTGTTGTGCCTCACTTATAAATGTTAATTTGTGTATAATTTGTTGTGCCTCACTTATAAATGTTAATTTGTGTATAATTTGTTGTGCCTCACTTATAAATGTTAATTCTTGTATAATTTGTTGTGCCTCACTTATAAATGTTAATTCTTGTATAATTTGTTGTGCCTCACTTATAAATGTTAATTCTTGTATGATTTGTTGTGCCTTACTTATAAATGTTCACTTAAGAGATGTGAACAGATGATGTTACACTATTGCATGCTATCTAACCTACATTGCTAACCCCTGCATCGCTTTCCCCATAGCAGTGTTACATTTATAGGCCAGAGCATTCAGCTGAATGCAATAAATTAGATAATGACCTGATCAAAGACATTCAAAAGGCCAATTGGGAAAATCTGATACAGGGTGAGATAAGTTAAAAATAACAGACAATAGTACTTGGGTGAGGCTGTGGTTAAACCATAAGTGAAATTATAAATTTAGGAATTAAAACAAGTATTTGCAAGGTTTGAACATCACATAGATAAAGGCAAGATATCTGCAGGGTAAATACATAATTAATTATACAGAAAATGCAAAAAGAGAGGCTTGCAATACATATGACACAACAAAACAGGGAAATTGGCAGGATTTGAATGTAGGGATCAATTCACATACCAAAGAGAGACTTGTAGTATGAATGACACAAAAAAACTGAAATTGGCAGGATTTGAATGCAGGGATCAATTCACATACCAAAGAGAGACTTGTAGTACAAATGACACAAAAAACAGGGAAATTGACAGGGAAACTGGCCTATTTACTCTGCAGAACAAACTGCAAGGGGAACAAGCCGCAGTTTTGAACAGTTAAAGGGACAGTCAAGTCCAAAAAAAACTTTCATGTTTCAAATAGGGCATGCCATTTTATACAACTTTCCAATTTACTTTTATCACCAATTTTGCTTTGGTATTCTTAGTTGAAAGCTAGACCTAGGAAGTCTATGTCAATGATAATTGCTAAGCCCTTGAAGGCCGCCTCTAATCACATGCTTTTGTATTTGTTTTTCACAGCAGAGGAGAGCTAGTTCAGGAAAACCCTATAGATAACATTGTGAGCACGCCCGTGAATTGTGGCAGACACTGCACTAATTGGCTAAAATAAAAGTCAATAGATAATAAATAAAATGTCATGTGATCAGGGGGCTGTCAGAAGATGTTTAGATACAAGTTAATCACAGAGGTAAAAAGTGTATTATTATAACTGTGTTGGTTATGCAAAACTGGGAAATGGGTAATAAAGGGATTATCTATCTTTTAAAACAACAAAAATTCTGGTGTTGATTGTCCCTTTAATTGCAAAATGTATGTTTAAAAATGTCATCAAAAAAATCATGATATTTGTTTTTTTCCATATCACACAGCCCTATTGTACACTAATATATTTTCCATTTCAACATTCATAAAGTCTGGAATTTACCATCAGCTTTATCTGTTTTATATCGACATAGAAAGATTGCAAGACTACCTGATATTCAAAATATGGCCAGAATTCATCTGGTAATTAAGCCTATTTCAACACCCTGGAATGTGACGTCACCAGTCTCACAGTGCGCAGGTGGGAGGACCTGTGTGCACTCACATAGATCCTCTACACAAACTATACATAGCTGTAAAAATGTTTATCTCCCTTTTAAAAATCAGTGCAGGACCCCAGTGTAGGCAAACTCACACATCTATATATTGCTTGTGTCTAAACCACAGAAATATTTAGTTGCAGTGTCTGTTGATAGCAGTAGTCATGTTAGTTCTATCTATCTATCTATCTATCTATCTATCTATCTATCTATCTATCTATCTATCTATCATCTTTAAGTGATGTTGGCAGCTTGTTGTAATATTCTTTTACAAAGATAGGAATTATTGCATTTCAAAGCTGAGGTATACATGATCTGCATGTTCTGTCTGTATTTCTCTGGAATATTACTAATTCATATGAGGGGTCTCATAAAGTTTATACAATTATACAAAGCAATAGACACAAACATTGTGCTCTCTTGTAATGTTCTGCAGATTTACCCCTAGATGGCAGTGCAGCTTGGATATTTGTGTTTCAGCAGCATATTTGCCCCTTATGTGCTTTTTGTTTATGAGAAAATACTGAACTATGGTTTAACATTTAAACAAAATGAATTAGCAATGACTGTTGTTTTTTCCTTGTTTAAACTCATTCATGTTTATTGCCATAATACCAGACTGCAATTTATATACATACGATTTTAATGTTTTTTTTGTACAAAATTGATTTTCAAAAACATTTTGGAAGTTACTTCATATCTTTTAATAAAAATCAGTGTAGAAAAAAAATGAGAATCTGTTGGGCAGGGGGTTTGTACGCCCATGAGCATGTCATGCAGATTGTGTCTGCTAGGTTCTAGATGGAAGTACAGAAAAGTAAAGACCTTGTATAGTCCCCTCATGGAATAATAAATGTAAGTGGTCTGGAAAATATTAAAGGGACACTCAGGTTAAATTAAATTTTCATGATTCACATTCAGCATGTAATTTTAAACAACTTTAAAATTTACTTCCATTAAAAAAAATGTGCACAGACTTAAGAATTCACAGACTATACGTATATGCATTTGTGATTGGCTGATTGCTATCACATGGTACAAGGGGAGTGGAAATATACATAACTTTGAAATTTGTTATAAAAAAATCTACTACTCATTTGAAGTTCAGACTAAGTACTATTGCATTGTCTTGTTATCTTGAATTTGTTGATTATGCAAATCTAATGTGTTGACTGGTCCTTTAAACACCTAAGGTCACATAAAGTCTGAGGTGTACAATGGGTGCCAATTATTTTGCAGAGAGGCTGTTACTGTAGGGAGAGGCTTAATTAAAAGTGTTGGTGTTATCGATATACATCAATATGTATACTGTCCTTATACCTATAATGCTGTATTATAGAGTTATCAATATTCTTCATTTAGCAGCAGAGCACCTAATTAATGCTTAATCAGAGTGAGAATGTCAGGCTAGCTCTGCTGATCATTTATGATGCAGGAATCAGACCAGTTGTAGGTTGTCATTACTATGCATTGTGGACATTCCCACCTGGCACATTTTTGCTGCAATAACTTGTATCATGGCTACTGTGTCTCTGTAATGCTGTGTTGCACAGTAACAAGAGAGGCTTTGATCTCTCCTCCCGCCCGTCCCTGTGATTATCTGCCACGCAGTGAGGGGGAGCTGCTTTTACTCTATGACTGTGCCTCCCCTCCCACAGTGCCGTTCTGTAGCGCAGCAAGAAGTGTTGCTTGCTAATCCCATTAAACCTCTAGAAGGGCAGACCTGCTGGTGCTCTGCAGCAGCTGGCGAGCTGGACTAGTGCTTTGCTCTACTTTCCAGAGCAGGTGGGCACTCATTGCCTGGCACAGCCCAGCTAATTAATCTGGCTTTCAGCGATGAGCAGGGATCTGCTCTGTGCCAAGTAAGGGCTGGCGGGGGAGGGAAGTAAGAGATCCCTCTGTCAGCCTGGGGCTTCTCTTTCTACTGGAAGCCAGGCGCCCACCTTCTAATATTAACCCCTTGGCAGCCAAAGAGTACTGCAGCACAAGAGCAGCTAAGAGGTAAATTATAGGAGGCCAACTGTGCCTGAAGGGGATGTCTTATTATCTAACATCTCTTTAGCTTTAATTTACAGACCTTTGCTGATGCAGACATATGTTTCTTTTGTTCCTTGTTTCTTTTGTTCTCTGTCCATTTAGCTCTGCAGGGCACTGTAATCTTTAGTCTCTAAGTTTGGAAGAGTACTCTTAATGCTGCACTGTTAGCCTTCTTATTGCAGACCCCAGACTTTCCGTGTTGTCTGACCTGTCTCTGCTGGGTTCCTATCTTTACAACTCATTTCAACCAATCTGACCTCCTTAGTTGAGAACATGTATAACAGGGCTGTTAACGAGACACAGAGCACCCTCATGGATTTAAGTGAGGACTGCATAAGTGGTCCCTGAAAGGCCAAATATTATACTTTTTTTTTATCAGATTCACAGCAATTATTTAAACCCAGTGTGTCTGTTTGTGTGTGTTTGAGAGACAGAGAATGTGATAGTGTGTGTGTGTGTGTGTGTGTGTGAGTGTGAAAGAGAGAGAGAATATGTGTATGTATGTGTGAGGGTGAGATAGAGACATAGGGGCCAATTTATTATATTGCGAGCGGACATGATACAATGTAGCGTATCATGTCCGCCGCACATCGATAAATGCCGACATCATACGCTGTTGGCATTTATCATTGCACAAGCAGTTCTTGTGGACTGCTTGTGCAATGCCACCCCCTGCAGAGTCGCAGCCAATCGGCCGCTAGCAGGGGTATCAATCAGACCGATCGTATGCGATCGGGCGGATTGATCTCCCCAGCCTCAGAGCAGGTGGACAAGTTATGGAGCAGGGGTCTTAAGACCACTGATTCATAACTACTGTTTCTGGCGAGCCTGAAGTGTGTTTGTGTGTGTGTCAGAGAGACAGTGTGTGTGAGAGAGTGAGTGAGAGAGAGAAAGGGAGTATGTGTAAGAGTGTGTGAATGTCTGTGTGTCAGAGTGTTTGTGTGTGTGAGAGAGGGAGACAGTGTATGTATGTAAGAGAGTGATACTATTTGTGTATATGTGTGTGAGTAAGGGAGTATGTGTAAGAGTGTGTGACTGTCTGTGTGTCAGTGTTTGTGTGTGTGTGAGACAGTGTATTTGTGTGTGTGTGTGTGTGTGTTATAGAGACAGTGTGTGTGAGAGAGAGAGAAAGAGAAAGGGAATATGTGTAAGAGTGTGTGAATGTATGTGTGTCAGAGTGTTTGTGTGTTTGTGAGACAGTGTTTGTGTGTGTGTCAGAGAGACAGTGTGTGGTTGTGTGTGTGTGTGTGTGAGAGAGAGAGAAAGAGAGAAAGGGAGTATGTGTAAGAGTGTGTGAATGTCTGTGTGTCAGAGTGTTTGTGTGTGTGTGTTAGACAGTGTTTGTGTGTGTGTGTGTGAGAGAGAGAGAAAGGGAGTATGTGTAAGTTTATGAATGTTTGTGTGTCAGAGTGTGTGTGTGTGTGTGTGTGAGAGAGAGAGAGAGAGAGAGAAAGAAAGAAAGGGAGTATGTGTAAGAGTGTGTGAATGTCTGTGTGTCAGAGTGTTTGTGTGTGTGTGTGAGATAGTGTGTTTGTGTGTGAGAGAGAGAGAGAGAGAGAGAGAGAGAGAAAGGGAGTATGTGTAAGAGTGTGTGAATGTCTGTGTGTCAGAGTGTTTGTGTGTGTGTGTGTGTGAGACAGTGTGTTTGTGTGTGTGTGTGAGAGAGAGAGAGAGAGAGAGAGAGAGAGAGAGAGAGAGAGAGAGAGAAAGGGAGTATGTGTAAGAGTGTGTGAATGTCTGTGTGTCAGAGTGTTTGTGTGTGTGTAAGACAGTGTGTTTGTGTGTGTGTGTGTGAGAGAGAGAGAGAGAGAGAGAGAGAGAGAGAAAGGGAGTATGTGTAAGAGTGTGTGAATGTCTGTGTGTCAGAGTGTTTGTGTGTGTGCGCGTGTGTGTGTGTGAGACAGTGTGTTTGTGTGTGTGAGAGAGAGAGAAAGGGAGTATGTGTAAGAGTGTGTGAATGTCTGTGTGTCAGAGTGTTTGTGTGTGTGTGTGTTTGTGTGTATGTGAGAGAGAGAGAGAGAGAGAGAGAGAGAGAGAGAGAGAAAGGCAGTATGTGTAAGAATGTGTGAATGTCTGGGTGTCAGACAGTGTGTTTGTGTGTGTGTGTGTGTGGGAGAGAGAGAGGGAGTATGTGTAAGAGTGTGTGAATGTCTGTGTGTCAGAGTGTTTGTGTGTGTGTGTGAGACAGTGTGTTTGTGTGTGTGAGAGAGAGAGAGAGAGAGAGAGAGAGAGAGAGAGAGGGAGTATGTGTAAGAGTGTGTGAATGTCTGTGTGTCAGAGTGTTTGTGTGTGTGTGTGAGACAGTGTGTTTGTGTGTGTGTGAGAGAGAGAAAGGGAGTATGTGTAAGAGTGTGTGAATGTCTGTGTGTCAGAGTGTTTGTGTGTGTGTGAGAGAGAGAGAGAGAGAGAGAGAGAAAGGGAGTATGTGTAAGAATGTGTGAATGTCTGGGTGTCAGATAGTGTGTGTGTGTGTGTGAGAGAGAGAGAGGGAGAGAGAGAGAGAGAGAGAGAGAGAGAGAGAAAGGAAGTATGTGTAAGAGTGTGTGAATGTATGTGTGTCAGAGTGTTTGTGTGTGTGTGTGAGAGAGAGAGAAAGGGAGTATGTGTAAAAGTGTGTCAATGTATGTGTGTCAGAGTGTTTGTGTGTGTGTGAGAGACAGTGTGTGTGTGTGTGTGTGTGAAAGAGAGAGAGAAAGGGAGTATGTGTAAGAGTGTGTGAATGTCTGTGACAGAGTGTTTGTGTGTGTGTTTGAGAGACACAGAGTGTTTGTGTTTGTGTGTTTGAGAGACACAGAGTGTTTGTGTGTGTATGTATATAAGAGAGTGAGACTTTGGGTTAGATTTATCAAATGGCTGTCTGCATTTATCATTGCATAAGCATTTCTGGTGAAATGCTTGTGCAATGCTGCCCCCTGCACTTTTGCGGCCACTAGCAGGGAGTGTCAATCATCCCGATCGTATCTGATCGGGATGATTGCTGTCTTCCACCTCTTACAAGCGCTGCTTCTTAACTTAAGTTTCAGGTGGACCTGAAACTTCGGGGGTAGATTGCAGCATCCCCTGCTTGATAAATCTACCCCTATGCATGTATGTGTGTGAATGAGCAAGTTTGTGAATGTATGTGTTAGAGTGTTTGTGTGTGAGATAGACAGAGTGTTTGTGCAGTGTTTGTGTGAGTATGTGTAAGTGTGTGAATGTATGTGTTAGAGTGTTTGTGTGTGAGAGAGACAGAGAGGCCCATTTATCAAGCCCTGAATGGAGCTTGAGGGCCTGTGTTTCTGGCGAGTCTAAAGACCGCTGCTCCATAACCCTGTCCGCCTGCTCTGAGCAGGCAGACAGACATTGCCGCAATTCAACCCGATTGAGTATGATCGGGTTGATTGACACCTCCCTGCTGGAGGCCGATTGGCCGCGAATCTGCAGGACGCGGAGTTGCACCAGCAGCTCTTGTGAGCTGCTGATGCAATGCTGTATACGGAGAGCGTATTGCTCTCCGCATTCAGCGAGGTCTTGCGGACCTGATCGGTGGGCCTCAGAGTGTGCAGTGTGTGTGTGTGAGTATGTGTAAGAGTGTGTGAATGTCTGTGTTAGTGTTTGTGTATGTGTGTGCATGAGAGAGAGTGAAAGTGTGTTTTATGTGGTAAAATAGATGTGTTTGCTGGGGGTATAATAAGACCCTGTCCCTTCAACAGGAGAAGCCAACAAATGTAGTCCGTCTGTTGCCATCCTCTGGTTTATGTTTTGTAACAGATTTTTCAAGGAAATATGAGCTATATAGAGTTTAGAAACATATAATTAGTTTACAATACAAACAGTCTGCGCCATGCTTTTTTAGTTTGACTAAGTGTGTGAAATCATTCCAGCTGGCTATGAACTTGCCTCAGGTATTGTTGGAAATAATGTGTAGCCAACATGCTGAGAATGGAACATTCATTGATCAATTTTGCAAGTTATGCTTGTGCTGCTTGATAAAATGAACGCTTCTTGTGTTTATATCACATTTTGTCTTGTTAAAAATGATGCAATGACTGATAGAACCTTATGATTTTTCATGTCCCTTTAATCTTATCTGTGCCTGGCAGTATATCTGTTCTGGTGGTGTGAGGTGCATTGGTACCTGTGGTAGCATATTATGGAAGACTAGCAGAGTAACAGGTGTCTCTGGCTGTTCATCTAGATAAGAGCGTCTGCGGTCAGCACATTCTGACTCTGCACTTTAGTGATTTATTTAATGATATAGCACCAGCAGAGTGTTCTGTACATAGTGGATCAATATAACTAGAAAAAAAAAACTGTTTCTGCCTGAGGAGCTTACGGTGCAGAATGCCTGGGTCCCAATGCACATAATGCTGAGTCTGGATCTCTTGCATTATGGGCAGAATCCTATAAATTCTCCAGGAGCCTAGCTGCTACTTCTCTACACTCACTATAATGTCCCTTTCTAAGGCAGGTAGAAGCAGTAACACTATTAAATCTGCAATATCAGATGCAGATATTCCTGTGTTCAGCTTTGGGGTTTCTTTTTAGCTAAAGGTTTTCATTTAAAACCAGTCTCGTACTATTATACATAGCGTAGAGTTTACAGGTTAGTGTTACATCTGACAAACCTAATACAACTTCCTTGTCAGAGATATCATTTATTTTTGTAAAAAAAAAACACAAAACACAACAAAAACAGAGCTTACTGTTTTTCCTCACAGCGACAGAAATGATGGATCAATCTAGCCATATTAAATAATTTATATACTTTTTTTGTTCCATGGATATTTAAAAGGGGCCTGCGGCCTTTCAGTATGCAGCTTTTGGAGAGTTTGGAGAATTTTCTTCCCCCCTTTTTTTGCAGGAGTCTGATATCCGTAACAGCGGGGGATAATAGAGCAGTGGCAGGTAAAAGGAGTCAACTATTAAGGTAATGCCCCGCAGAGATGAGGGATGCTGGAGACAGGCAGTCACAGGCACACTGTAGGTGGTGAGATGAAATAATTGCCTGCTTTTCAGAAATCCGCAGGATGAGAAAGATCAGACACAGAGAGATCAGAAAAAGCTTTGGTTCCTTCCCACTGGATAGCAATTGACCTGTAGGTAAAAAGAAGCAAGGCAGCACGAAAATGTAATACAAGGCTGCATTACTGAACAATATCCAAAACCCAGGACAGAACCGTCAGATAAGAGCAAGGCGGTATGGTGGGTGGGAAAGCCTCTGTGAGGACAGCTATTAACTAGATATATATTGGCACTTCAAACTGGGGTACTGACAGTGCTATTGATTATAGCAGCAAAGCAAGACTGAAAAATCCAACTCTCCGAGTTCTAAGCAAATTTCATCATTAGCTTCATTTTTCATACTCTCCATATGTTCTCACAACAACCCCTATCCCTGCAAACAGCAAAGGTTATTGTCTCTTCTGAACATTAAACTAAATACTGCTGTGTCCTAAATTCACCCCTTGTTGTAGAATGCACATGTATTAAACCTTTTTATGTACTTAACACAGATAACCCACCTTTTGTCTCCTTCATGTGCAGACTTTATGTTCCCGTCTCACAGCTCAAATTCCATCTTCCTTAAATTGTTAACAGACAGTAACATCTCTGAGTCTCACATACTCTCATATAATCCTATATACTCCCATAGTCACATACTCCTCCATATTACAATAGTCACATACTCCTAGATACTTACATAGTCACATACTCCTAGATACTTACATAGTCACATACTCTCATATAATCCTATATACTTACATAGTCACATACTCCTCCATACTACAATAGTCACATACTCCTAGATACTTACATAGTCACATACTCTCATATAATCCTATATACTTACATAGTCACATACTCCTCCATACTACAATAGTCACATACTCCTAGATACTTACATAGTCACATACTCCTAGATACTTACATAGTCACATACTCCTAGATACTTACATAGTCACATACTCCTAGATACTTACATAGTCACATACTCCTAGATACTTACATAGTCACATACTCCTTGATACCTACATAGTCACATACTCCTAGATACTTACATAGTCACATACTCCTAGATACTTACATAGTCACATACTCCTAGATACTTACATAGTCACATACTCCTAGATACTTACATAGTCACATACTCCTAGATACTTACATAGTCGCATACTCCTAGATACTTACATAGTCACATACTCCTTGATACCTACATAGTCACATACTCCCCCATACTCCAATAGTCACATACCCCTAGATACTGTGCTGTCATAGTCACATAATTCCTCATACTCCAATAGTCACATACCCCTATATACTCCAGTAGTAATTTACTCCTATATACTCCCTTAGCCACATACTCCACCATCCTCCCATAGTCACATACTCCTATATACTCCAATAGTCACATACTCCTATATTTTCCCATAGTCACATACTCCCCATACTCCAATAGTCACATACTCCAATAGTCACATACTCCCCATACTCCCATAGTCACATACTACGATAGTCACATACTCCCTATACTCCCATAGTCACATGCTATTCTATACTCCCATAGTCACATTCTGCCCCATACTCCCATAGTCACACACTCCCCCATACTCCCATAGTCACATATTTCTATATATTCTCATAGTCACACACTCCCCCATACTCTGCCATACTCCCATAATCCCACACTCCTCCATACACCCATAGTCACACACTCCCCATACTCTCATAGTCACATACTCTGCCTGCTCCCATAGTCCCACACTCCTCCATACTCCCATAGTCACATACTCAACCATACTCTCATAGTCACATACTCTGCCATAGTCCCACACTCCTCCATACTCCCATAGTCCCACACTTCTCCATACTTCCATAGTCACATACTCTCCCCATATTCTCATAGCCACATACTCCCATAGTCACATACTCCCCCATACTCCCATAGTCACATACTCCCCCCATACTCTCATAGTCACATACTTCCCAATACTCCCATAGCAACATACTCAACCATACTCTCATAGTCACATACTCTGCCATAGTCCCACACTCCTTCATACTCCCATAGTCCCACACTCCTCCATACTTCCATAGTCACATACTCCCCCCATATTCTCATAGTCACATACTCCCATAGTCACATACTCCCCCATACTCCGATAGTCACATACTCCCATAGTCATATACTCCCTCATACTCTCATAGTCACATACTTCCCAATACTCCCATAGTCACATACTCCCTTATACTCACATAGTCACATACTCCCCTTTACTCCCATATTCCATCATAGTCACATACTCTCCCATAATCACATACCCCACTATACTTGGGTGTCTACAGAACTTTTGGGGGTGGGGGGGGCTATAAGGTGAGGGGCTATATATATGTGATGTGTGTGTATATGTATCAAGTCCTGTGAGTACTAGATATAAATAGTGTTAGTTTACATAAATTCCACAGAATTAGTAGCCTGAAGATTGAATAATTTCATGGAAATCATTTCAGCAGCAATCCTCAGTGATTCCACACTCACTGGCAGTGATTTTTCTCCAAATTGACCTGTTCCTTCCATACCCCCACCACACCACATGTGCCCCCCTGGGCAGTAGTGGACCTACTCAAAAGAGGGCCCAGGTGCAATTTTGTTTTAGGGCCCCCTCAAAGGTAATTCAGTAGTAAGCAACAGTAAAAATATACATGCTGCTCTGTATAATAATTTTGAGGATAGACAGACTTGCAACCTGCACTAATTGAAGGTTTCCCTGTTTTAGTATTTTACACATTCTGCACACACCTATGTATAGACTGACTATTATGGTGCCCTCAGCACTTGGGCTCTAGTGCCATTGCACCTGCTGCACCAATGTTCCGCTCCTGCTCCTGGTGCTACAGCTGCCTTGAGCAGGTCAGTAATGCACAGGTAGCCAATAAGAGCTAATATCTAAGACTGTTAACCTATCACATTGGGATGGTCACATGTGAGCCTCATAATATTTGCTCACCAAAAAGCCACTCTTCTTCTTATTGCTGCCAATGCAAAGGAGGAGAAAGATGCGCACCCTCACACACACTTGAGTTTTGCAATAATTTATGTGCAATCCATGGACACCCATGCTCCCATAGTTGCATACTCCTCTAATTTTCCTTAGTCACATATTCCCACAGAAATCCTATGCTTAAACTATGACTATTTTAACATCACCTTTAAAAGGATCTTACTTCCTCTACAGTGTTTTACTTAAAGGTATACTAAACGCAAACTTTTTCTTTGTTCTCTTGCTACCTTTATTTAAAAAGCAGGAATTTAAAGCTTAAGAAACAGTCCATTTTAGATTCAGCACCCTAGATAGATGCTTGCTTATTGTTGGCTACATTTAGCAAACCAATAAGCAAGCATAACCCATGTTCTCAACCAAAAATGGGCCGGCTTTTAAACTTTGCATTCCTGCTTTTTAAATAAAGATTGCAAGAGAACAGAGAAAAATTGATAATAGGAGTAAATTAGAAAGTTGCTTAAAATTGCATGCTCTATCCTCTGTCTGAATCGTTAAAGAAAAAAATTGGATTTAGTGCCCCTTTAAAGGGATATTACGGTGATGTATTAATTTTAATAAATGACATCAATGACTCTAGGAGGTGTCCTATACTGGTGTTTTGTCTTCCCAGATGCAATGACCACTAATAATAAGGAGTCAAGTTCTACTGCCTTTATTTGGCTGTAGTGCTCTCAGTCCATATAAAAAAGTTAAAATGGGGGCATTTTGGAGGCTAGAAATGCAAGGTAATCTTCATTTAAAATATACATGGGTATTGAAGTGAACATAAAAGACAATGCATCATATGGCCCTCAATTACCCCTGTATTTGTCTGTAAAATTTTGTGTCTTATCGTATTGTTTCTCCACTGTACTGTTATCCTTGTACCCATGGGCAGCGCTGTGGAATCTGTCGGCGCTTTATAAATAAAGAATAATAATAATAATATACCTTTAAAGGGACATTAAACTGCTGTGTACAACTACAAAGGAATAGTAACTACTCACTGTTATTAATAAATACAATATACAATTATTAATACACTGAACACAATTTTTTTCTTTTGTGATTCAGAAAGAGCATGGAATTTTAAGCAACTTTCTAATTTGCTCCTATTATCAACTTTTCTTAATTCTCTTGGTATCTTTATTTGAAAAGCAAGAATGTAAGTTTAGATGCCAACCCATTTTTGGTGAACAACCTGGGTTATTGCTGATTGGTGGATAAATTTACCCACCAATAAACAAGTGCTGTCCAGGGTCTGAACCAAAAATTGCAAAAGAACGAAGAAAAATTGATAATATGAGTAAATTAGGAAGTTGCTTAAAATTGCATGCTCTATCTGAACCATAAAAGAAAACATTTGGATTCAGTGTCCCTTTAAAGGTGCGAGATTCTGAAGCTCCGCCACTTCATACTGGACGCTGCCATCTTGGAGCACACCCCAGTTATCTTTACTAAACCTTATACAATTCATGTTTATACCATGTGGATGTTGCAGTTTGTACACATCTATTTGAAATGTTTTGTATTGCAAAATATCCTTAGGCATTTAGTATGATGAAAGCAACATGACGCTACGTGTTTTATATACTTTTGTACATTTTATATATATATTTCCTTCTTAATATGAGGAGAGTCCACAACTTCATTCCTTACTTGTGGGAAATACAGAACCTGGCCACCAGGAGGAGGCAAAACACCCCAGCCAAAGGCTTAAATACCTCCCCCACTTCCCTCATATCCCAGTCATTCTTTGCCTTTCGTCACTGGAGGTTGGCAGAAAAGTGTCAGAAGATTCGGAGTAGTTCCTTATGAAGGGTATCTACCCTTCAAAGTGGGACTGGAGTTTTAAGTAGTCTTGTCAGCCTCTCAGTGAGAGCATTGATGAAAGTTAGAGTCTGGAGATGCAGGGAGAGTCTTTCTGCAAACCCATCCAGACTCGTATTAACAGCTCCCAAGCAATCGGTATTGACGAGTTTCACTGCCTGCTTCCATCACTCAAGTCCATGTCAGGAATGATGCTACAAGACTGTCAAACTTGAGAGCCAGTGTTTCTGTTCCACGGCATAGATTCCGGTAAGATTGTTTAATTTTTATACACACATGATAATGCAAGAAGACAGGGTCATAGTGTGGCTCCTTTTATCTGTATGGAATCAAGGGTTAATATCTCCTATGGGGGAATTTTTGAACAGTGGGATTAATTTCACAAATTTTTATTTTTGATTATACTGCATTATGTGTGAGATGTTTTCTGAGGCTCATAGGCTGAGGTGGATCATACAGGTTGCTTTAGAGCTGCACTGACTTATAAGCTTGGCGCACTTTTCCATAGCGGAGGCGGTCCTAGATTGCGCTCCATGTGACCGGGTGTGGTCGTAGTTTCACTTCCTACTCTCTGACCGTGCTGGTTATCAGAGAGAAGTGGTTTTCTCTGTGTGCCTGGGTCATAGGAGGTGGTGAGTGCATCAGCCATTGGGGGTATAAAGGTGCCGTTTTTATACTTTATATAACGTTCATTATTGGTATATTAGGACATAGCCCATAGCTATGGAGGACTCTGACGATTTAGAGGGTACTCCCTCTATACCTAAGACTAATTCCTGTTTATATTGTGAGGAGACCGAGGTATACCTGTCCTCTTAATTATGTTCCTCATGCCTAGAAAAAGTGATTATGTCAAAAAAGGTTAACATGTTTGATACCACTGAGCGTTCCACCCCTGAGGGGTCCCCGTCCCATGAGGTGCGCACCCTGCTTTCATCTCCTAATTCACATGCAGTTTCCTATAGCACGCCTGATCCTCCATCTGGAGGAGGCCTTTTACCTCCAGACTTCACTGCGCAGTTACAAACGGCGGTGTCTGCGACCATTAGTGCTTTACCTCGCCCTGCTAAGCGCAAGTGAAAGGTCAAATATTGCTATCCTTCCTAAGGGTCATTATCTAGTTTATTGGCTATAGCTGATAGACAGTTATCTGATGATGAAGTTATTTCTGATACTTCAGAGTGTGAGCTTTCTGGGTCGGAATCGGCTGCCTCTAAGCCTCCAATTGCGGAGGAACCAGATTTTAGATTTAGGATGGAGGATGGAGCACTTGCGATTTCTTTTAAAAGAGGTTCTGGCTACCTTAGAGGTTCCAGAGGCCAACTTGCCTGAAGAACCTTTAATTCCTAAACTGGATAGAGTTTACAAAGACAGGGTTGGTCTTCAGACTTTCCCTGTTCCTGTAAAGATGGCAAACATTATTAAGAATGAATGGGAGAAGATTGGTTCTTCCTTCACCCCTTCGTCTGCCTTTAAGAAACTCTTCCCGGTTCCGTACTCTCAATTGGAGTTGTGGGGTTCCGTCCCTAAGGTGGATGGCGCTGTCTCCACTACTATCCCACTGGAGGACCAGCACTTACAGTTTATTGCTCTTCCGTTTGGCCTAGCTGCTTCCCCAAGAATTTTCACAAAGGTTCTGGGGGCTCTCTTGGCCGTGGCCAGAACCCAGGGCATTGCAGTAGCACCTTGTACGATATCCTGGTACAAGGACCATCCCTTCGTCTAGCGGAGACACATTCGGAATCTCTTCTCTCTCTTCTTCGATCCCATGGATGAAAGATAAACTAAGAAAATAGTTCTCTTATTCCTATTACCATGAGTGTATTTTTCATACTATTATAAAAAAAATTATTTTGTTTTGTTCCTCTTATTTATGTTTACATTATACTATTTTATTTGCTATTGTGTTTCCATCCACCTTGCTCCCTGCTCTAACAGCCAATACATTATGGGCTATAATTTATCATATATTTATAAAGGCAAGTTTGCCTGTTTGCAGGTGTGCAATAAATAACCAGCCATTACAAGTGGCTGGTTATTGCTACCGTAAGCTTGCGGTAGCAATTAGCACTCACAAAATTACTAGAGGTCAGACCTCTGGTTAATTTTCTAAATGTCCCCCAAATGCCCCCAAAATACAGAGTGTAGTTATTTTTTAAAATTAAAAAAATAGTAGCATTTTTTTCTTTCCATAAGGCAGGGATAGTCCACGACTACATTCCTTACAACACCTGGCCACCAGGAGGAGGCAAAGACACCCCAGCCAAAGGCTTAAATATCCCTCCCACTTCCCCTATCCTCCCAGTCATTCTTTGCCTTTTGTCACTAGAGGATTCAGGCTACTAAGGAGTTCAACTCTTTGTCATCTATGCAGGTAAACATATGGGTCAGAAAGCCTCTACCTCTTCCTTGTCTTTCTGGTTGAAGAGTGTCATCCGCCTATCTTATGAGACAGCGGGACAACAGTCTCCTGAGAGGATTACGGCTCATTCTACTAGAGCAGTAGCTTCTTCCTGGGATTTTAAAAATGAGGCTTCTTTGGATCAGATTTGTAAGGCAGCTACCTGGTCCTCCTTACATACTTTTTCAAAATTTTACAAGTTTGATGTGTTTGCTTTGGCTGAAGCAGCTTTTAGGAGAAAGGTATTGTTTTCCCAACAGTAAGGAATTAAGTTGTGGACTCTCTCTGCCTTATGGAAAGAAAACAAAATTTATGCTTACCAGATAAATGCCTTTCTTTTCTGGCAGGGAGAGTCCATGACCCCACCTGTAAGATAATTTTGTTTGGGCGTCTCCCTTTTTATTTTTTCTTCTGGTACCTTTATACCCTGATTTTACTTCTACTTTTCCTTGTTCTCTCCGCCGACTGACTGGGAGGATAGAGGAAGTGGGAGGGATATTTAAGCCTTTGGCTGGGGTGTCTTTGCCTCCTCCCGGTGTCCAGGTGTTGTATTTCCCAACAGTAAGGAATGAAGTTGTGGACTTTCCCTGCCAGGAAAGAAAGGAATTTATCTGGTAAGCATAATTTTTTTTTTTTATTAAAAAAACCCTGCAAATACATATGTAAATTATCAGATGCATAAATATCTAGAGTTTTTATAAAAGGCATATATAAAAATCAGTTAGACAAACTGTATGCAATCAATAGATATGCAAATGGATAACGGTACAGATAGTTGAAAATAATGTTTCTCAACCAAACATGGCTCATATTAATACATCCAACACTGTCAGGTACATTTATTGTGGTACGTGACTATATGAAAGTTACATAATTGTACAGACTCAAACATCATACATACTGTAATAGACTTACTGCTTATTAAAGGTAAAAATGTAGAATTATTCATACAGGTATTTCTTTCATGTAATTGGCAAGAGTCCTAGTGACGTATGGGATATACAATCCTACCAGGAGGGGCAAAGTTTCCCAAACCTCAAAATGCCTATAAATACACCCCTTACCACACCCACAATTCAGTTTTACAAACTTTGCCTCCTATGGAGGTGGTGAAGTAAGTTTGTGCTAAGATTTCTACGTTGCCATGCGCTTCTCAGCATTTTGAAGCCCGATTCCTCTCAGAGTACAGCGAATGTCAGAGGGACGTGGAGAGTATCACCTATTAAATGCAATTATTTTCCTAACGGGGGTCTTTTTCATAGGTTCTCTGTTATCGGTCGTAGAGATTCATCTCCTACCTCCCTTTTCAGATCGACGATATACTCTCATATACCATTACCTCTACTGATAACTGTTTCAGTATTGGTTTGGCTATCTGCTATATGTGGATGGGTGTCTTTTGGTAAGTATGTTTTTATTTCTTAAGACACCTCAGCTATGGTTTGGCACTTTATGCATTTATATAAAGTTCTAAATATATGTATTGTACTTATATTTGCCATGAGTCAGGTTCATGTTTTTCCTTTTGCAGATTGTCAGTTTCATATTTGGGGAAAGTTAATATTAAGAAATATTTTTCTTACCTGGGGTTTAGTACTTTTTTCAATTGACTACTTTGTTTCAAATTGCGGGCTGACTTAGGGTCGCTGGTGCACCAAATGCTACACTTTATTGCGTCATTCTTGGCGCGAGAATTTTTTTGGCGCGAAAGGCACGTCTGTTGACGCAAGTTCGTCATTTCCGGCGTCGTAAATGATGCAGAGGTTTCACACAGGGTTGCGTCGTTAGTGACGCGAGTGTGTCAATTCCGGACATGGTTGGCGGCAAAAATGTTTTCAGTTACTTTGTGCGTCATACTTGGCGCCAAACTTTTTTTCATTATTTATTGCCCCATTGCTTTTGCCTCTTGCCTTTTTCTATGTCAGAGGGCTATGCTATTTGCATTTTTTCCCATTCCTGAAACTGTCATATAAGGAAATTGATAATTTTGCTTTATATGTTGTTTTTTCTTTTACATTTTGCAAGATGTCTCAATCTGATCCTGCCTCAGAAGTATCTGTTGGAACTTTGCTGCATGTCATCGGTTCTACCAAAGCTAAGTGCATTTGTTGTAAAATTGTGGAGATTATATCTCCTAATGTCATTTGTATTAGTTGTCATGATAAACTTTTACATGCAGATAGATTGTCCATCAGTAATAGTACATTGCCGGTTGCAGTTCCTTCAACTTCTAATGTACATGATATACCTATGAATTTTAAAGAATTTGTTCTGCATTTCCACCTTCTAATAAGCGTAAGAGGTCTTTTAAAACTTCTCATAAAGTTGATGAAATTTCAAAAGACCGACAACATAATGAATTATCCACCTCTGATGAGGATCTATCTGATTCAGAAGATCCTTCCTCAGAGATTGACACTGACAAATCTACTTATTTATTTAAAATGGAGTATATGCGTTCTTTGTTAAAAGAAGTGTTAATTACTTTGGATATTGAGGAAGCTAGTCCTCTTGATATTAAAACCAGTAAATGTTTAAATTCTGTTTTTAAACCTCCTGTGGTTACTCCAGAGGTTTTTCCTATTCCTGGTGCTATTTCTTATATGATTTCTAAGGAATGGAACAACCTGGCTACTCCTTTTAATCCTTCTGCAAGGTTTAAAAAATTGTATCCTTTACCAGCAATTTCAATAGAGTTTTGGGAAAAGATCCCCAAAGTTGATGTGGCTATTTCTACTCTTTCTAAACGAACCACTATTCCTATGGAAGATAGTACTTCCTTTAAAGATCCTTTAGCTAGGAAGCTTGAATCTTATCTAAGGAAAGCCTATTTATATTCAGGTCATCTTCTTAGGCCTGCAATTACTTTGGCTGATGTTGCAGATGCTTCAACTTTTTTGTTGGAGAATTTAGCGCAACAAGAATTGGATTCTGACTTATATAGCATTGTTCGTTTACTACAACATGCTAATCATTTTATTTGTGATGCTATTTTTGATATTATAAAAATTGAGCTTTGTGGCTTAAATCTTGGAATGCTGATATGACATCTAAGTCTAGATTACTATCTCTTTCTTTCCAAGGTAATAATTTATTTGGTTCTCAGTTGGATTCTATTATTTCAACTGTTACTGGGGGGAAGGGAGTTTTTTTGCCTCAGGATAAAAAAGCTAAGGGTAAATCTAAGGCTTCTAATCGTTTTCGTTCCTTTCATCAAAATAAGGAACAAAAACCTAATCCTTCCCCCAAGGAATCTGTTTCCAATTGGAAGCCTTCCTCAAATTGGAATAAATCCAAGCCTTTTAAAAAAACAAAGTCAGCCCCTAAATCCGCATGAAGGTTTTTCAAGGATGTTTGGGCAAATTCTATCCAAAATCAATGGATTCAGAGCATTGTCTCTCAGGGGTACCGAATAGGTTTCAGAGTAAGACCTCCTGTGAGAAGATTTTTTTCTCTCTCGCATCCCAGTGAATCCAGTAAAAGCCCAGGCTTTCCTGAAGTGTGTTTCAGATCTGGAGGTTTCAGGGGTAATCATGCCGGTTCCTTTTCAGGAACAAGGTCTGGGGTTTTATTCAAATCTATTCATTGTCCCAAAGAAAGAAAATTCATTTAGAACAATGGTTGAAAGGCAGAATGTACAGCAATAGAGTTACATTAATATATTACAGTGGTACATTATAATAGTAGTAATTACACTTTAACATAGTGGCGTCATAAGGCACATGTGTGCACTACATACAAAGTATTTGGGCAGCTGAATAATGTAAAACATTCTCTACAACATATTGTGTTCAGCAATGTCAGGGGTTATTACTTAGTGTATCAGTGTATGTAACGTATCACCATGTGTAATGCGATACGGCTAAATATATGGCAAGATCACTGGTGTTACTAACTGTGCACAATCAATTCTTAAGTAGCATAATAACAAGCCAATTGATAACAAACAGATTGGAGAGTATAATCTAGGGCTTACCGTTATAGATGTATGTGGTATATGTTCAGAGGTGAACGGTTGCGTGGCCGGACTTTTGGCCGACGGACACTTGGCCGATGGACACTTGGCCGACGGACACTTGGCCGACGGACACTTGGCCGACGGACATTTGGCCGAAACACAAGTGGCTGTCACATAACAGTCCGGCCACGAGATAGATAGATTTGATAGATAGATAGATACATAGATTAAATAGATAGATCAATAGATGCAATAGATACATTTGATAGATACAATAGATAGATAGATTTGATAGATAAATAGATAGATTTGATAGATAGATAGTTTCCCAGACAGAGAATTACAAAACGTGCGGCCTAGGACCCATGGTAAGTTTCCCAGAGGCAGTTGCGGCGCCCGAGGCTGTGATTAGAACAGAGCACTCTGGAACGTATCTGCCCTCGGCCGAAATCGGAACATTCTTTAGCTTTCTGTCTGTCAGCCAAATGTCTGTCGGACAAATGTCCGTCTGCCAAATGTCCTTCTGCCAAATGTCTTTCTGCATTTTGTCAGAGCACCGAACGGTTGTATGTCTGTTCCGCTCTTAAGTACTGTAGGGTCAGGGAGACGCTGATAATTGTGACATCATCAGCAGAGCGACCTACATGTGGCAAGAGAGGTACGTGTGGGTTGTCATAGCAACCATAAATAGTCGGTTTCATAACGGAGACAGAAGGCTATAAAATTTAGCAATATAGATTATGTCTTCAACTGTTAAGAAGCCTAATAAGAGATGTGCATGTTGTATGTGCAAAAGTAGATGCAAAGTTGCTGGGATACGAGAATGTAAATGAAGGTGTGGAAAGTGTGAAATGTAAAAAATCATCACATTACATAATGAAAAGAAAACCAAATAAGGATGTAAGGATATAGCGAGTCAGAGTCTAAAGGGAATGGTGTAAAAGAGCTATGCAAGGGTATGCAGGGAATCACAGCAGCACATGTTCTACTTTAAATTCTAATAGAGACATAAAGGGAATCAATTAAGACAATATAGGGATGGGGTGTTTTTTCAACAGTCTTGGACCTTGAAAGAAGGTGCGACTGAGCAAATTGGTTAGGGAGAGGGGATCAACTATGTTATTATATATGAATATGCAGGTATGTAGATAAAAGGAACATCTCAGGGGGCATAAACACGTAAAGTGCATACTGTCTTAGTAGAATAGGGCATAGTCAATTCTGGTGTTTAGTCCTTTGGGTACTAGGGTTTCTAAACTGTTAATCCACCTTGCTTCCCTTTTGAGTAGTTCAAGGTTTCTATCCCCCCCCTTTTTTAATTTGAGTATCCAATCAATGAGAATGGTTCTCAGCATGGCTACCGTGTGGTCGTGTTGCATAAAGTGGGGTGCCACAGGTTGGTCACTTTTCTTATCCTTAATGGCTTTCTTGATTGCGCTGCAGTGGTTTGCCAAGCGCTCACAGAAATACGTGCTTGTCTTTCACACATAAAATAGGCCTCATGGACAAATGATCAGATAGATCTGTGGTACATGTTAGTCTGTGTTGTATATGTATTGTCTTCCCACTATGTGGGTAATGGAATATTGGACCTGTTAAGAAGGATTTGCATGTTGTACCGTTGCCACAGCTGTAGCATCCCTTTTTAGGTGTTGGCAGCCATTAGTTTTGTCTCGTATCAGGCACAAAGGTTGTTTTAACTAATATGTCCCGGAGGTTACTAGTTCTGTTGTATACCATTCTTGGAGGTGACTTATTAAAGAAAGGAAGAGTTGAATCTTGATTTAGGATGAACCAATTGTTCTCTAAAATTTTTCGTGTGAATCTACTGGTAGGATTAAATGTTATCATATTCATACATTCATCTTTGTTTTTATCTTGTCTTTCTCTAGTAAGGAGATCTGTTGGTGTCGGATCCCAGGTGTCTTTCAGGATTTGTTCCACCTCTGTTTGGTTGTATCCTCTTTGTATGAATTTCAACCTCATTTCAGTCAGTTGTTTTTCTTTGTTATTTTTGTCACTGTTGTTGCGAATCACTCGCATCATCTGGGATCTCTTATTATTCCTTTCTTCAATGCTTCTGGATGGAAACTATTTGCTGTCAACAGTGAGTTTCGGTCTGTAGGTTTTGAGTAGAGTGTTGTGCCAATTCTCGTCTCTGGGTTGGTTGTGTCCTTGTATATTTCAATATCCAAGAAGTGGATTTTGTGTTTACTAGATTCCATCTTGAATTTCACATTTTTATGTATATTTATGTGTTAATATGTGTATTATACACATATTAACACATTATATATATATATATATATGTATATATTCATATACAATTATATTTAAAATTGGTGCCCATCGCTGCACAACTTACCCACTTCACTGCGCTAGTTTTCATGCTGTGTCTCGCGGCATGAGAACGAGGCTCCCATTGGAGCCTATGGAAGAGTGCTCTATTGAGCGCAAAGTTTCCATTGCGGGCCACTTAAAATACCAGCACACAATTGCGTGTGCTGGTATTACGAGTGGAACAAAAATATCGCCCTCGCGAAAGTGC
Source organism: Bombina bombina (assembly GCF_027579735.1). Classification (NCBI taxonomy): domain Eukaryota; kingdom Metazoa; phylum Chordata; class Amphibia; order Anura; family Bombinatoridae; genus Bombina; species Bombina bombina. Next base: position 1,264,915,167 of record NC_069499.1, on the reverse strand, counting down.
AATTTTGCGCTCCACACGTAATCTGACTCTATATGGAATCCCTTCATTTAGATAAATAAATAAAATATCAAGTATGTATTATTAATTTATCACCTGTTAATAAACACCAGTGTTTGATTATGTACAACAGCTAAAATGCCTATTGTGAAGTTGCCAGTAACAACAATTTTATAGCATTCTAATTTCTGCTCATCTTGTTATATCACCACCTGCTCTTCTGTTCTGAACAAATGAACATTTAGTGACATTTAGTTAGTGTACACCTCTGTTAGCTGCTGCTGTAGCAAATGCTGAATTATGGCCCAGGCAAAATGCTGTTGTACAGTATATAGTGTGTGCTGTGTACCATCTAGGCCCCCACCTGACGGCAGTCCCATAGAAGGGATTAAGAGGTGTTGCGTCTGATGAGGATGGATGTGGTTACTATCAGGCTATAGAAAGGCGCTATGTGTGTTATTGTATTCCAGTGTCTCTTGTGGAACAAACAATCCGTCATAATAATGCCTGAAAATCTCACATGACCTTGGTACACATGTGCTTGCATGTCTAGTATTGTGTACGGTTGTTTGTATCTTCTTTACCTAGCTGATCTGCATGTCTAGTTATGTGTATGTTTGTATGTATCTTATTTACCTAGCTCAGGGCTTGACAAACCCAGGAGCCAGGGAGTTACTGGCTCCTCAATTTTACACCTGGCTCCTAACTTTTTGGGTTATTATTCACATATCTGTATACAAATACCACTATTTGACTCCTAAAAGTATGTCTGGCTCCTAAATATTCTTACTGGCTCCTAAATTTTCAACAGATTTATCAACGGCTAACCTAGCTTATCTGCATGTCTAGTTATGTGTACGTGTGTATGTATCTTATTTACCTAGCTGATCTGCATGTCTAGTTATGTGTACATTTGTATGTACTTATTTATCTAGCTGATCTGCATGTCTAGTTATGTGTACGTGTGTATGTATCTTATTTACCTAGCTGATCTGCATGTCTAATTATGTGTATGTTTGTATGTAACTTATTTACCTAGCTGATCTGCATGTCTAGTTATGTGTACGTTTGTATGTATCTTGTTTAACTAGCTGATCGGCATGTCTAGTTATGTGTACGTTTGTATGTACTTATTTACCTAGCTGATCTGCATGTCTAGTTATGTGTACGTTTGTATGTACTTATTTACCTAGCTGATCTGCATGTCTAGTTATGTGTACGGTTGTCTGTATCTTCTTTACCTAGCTGATCGGCATGTCTAGTTATGTGTACGTTTGTATGTATCTTATTTAGCTAGCTGATCTGCATGTCTAGTTATGTGTACGTTTGTATGTACTTATTTACCTAGCTGATCGGCATGTCTAGTTATGTGTACGTTTGTATGTATCTTATTTACCTAGCTTAGCTGCATGTCTAGTTATGTGTACGTTTGTATGTACTTATTTACCTAGCTGATCTGCATGTCTAGTTATGTTTACGTTTGTATGTATCTAATTTACCTAGCTGATCTGCATGTCTAGTTATGTGTACGTTTGTATGTACTTATTTACCTAGCTGATCTGCATGTCTAGTTATGTGTATGTTTGTATGTACTTATTTACCTAGCTGATCTGCATGTCTAGTTATGTGTACGTGTGTATGTATCTTATTTACCTAGCTGATCTGCATGTCTAATTATGTGTATGTTTGTATGTAACTTATTTACCTAGCTGATCTGCATGTCTAGTTATGTGTACGTTTGTATGTATCTTGTTTAACTAGCTGATCGGCATGTCTAGTTATGTGTACGTTTGTATGTACTTATTTACCTAGCTGATCTGCATGTCTAGTTATGTGTACGTTTGTATGTACTTATTTACCTAGCTGATCTGCATGTCTAGTTATGTGTACGGTTGTCTGTATCTTCTTTACCTAGCTGATCTGCATGTCTAGTTATGTGTACGTTTGTATGTATCTTATTTAGCTAGCTGATCTGCATGTCTAGTTATGTGTACGTTTGTATGTACTTATTTACCTAGCTGATCGGCATGTCTAGCTATGTGTACGTTTGTATGTATCTTATTTACCTAGCTTAGCTGCATGTCTAGTTATGTGTACGTTTGTATGTACTTATTTACCTAGCTGATCTGCATGTCTAGTTATGTTTACGTTTGTATGTATCTAATTTACCTAGCTGATCTGCATGTCTAGTTATGTGTACGTTTGTATGTACTTATTTACCTAGCTGATCTGCATGTCTAGTTATGTGTATGTTTGTATGTACTTATTTACCTAGCTGATCTGCATGTCTAGTTATGTGTACGTTTGTATGTACTTATTTACCTAGCTGATCGGCATGTCTAGTTATGTGTACGTTTGTATGTACTTATTTACCTAGCTAATCTGCATGTCTAGTTATGTGTACGGTTGTATGTATCTTATTTACCTAGCTGATCTGCATGTCTAGTTATGTGTAAGGTTGTATGTATCTTATTTACCTAGCTGATCGGCAAGTCTAGTTATGTGTACTTTTGTATGTACTTATTTACCTAGCTGATCTGCATGTCTAGTTATGTGTACGTTTGTATGTACTTATTTACCTAGCTGATCTGCATGTCTAGTTATGTGTATGGTTGTATGTATCTTATTTAGCTAGCTGATCGGCATGTCTAGTTATGTGTACGTTTGTATGTACTTATTTACCTAGCTAATCTGCATGTCTAGTTATGTGTACGGTTGTATGTATCTTATTTACCTAGCTGATCTGCATGTCTAGTTATGTGTATGGTTGTATGTATCTTATTTACCTAGCTGATCGGCATGTCTAGTTATGTGTACGGTTGTATGTACTTATTTACCTAGCTGATCAGCATGTCTTGTTATGTGTACGTTTGTATGTACTTATTTACCTAGCTGATCTACATGCCTAGTTATGTGTACGGTTATATGTATCTTATTTACCTAGCTGATCTGCATGTCTAGTTATGTGTATGGTTGTATGTATCTTATTTACCTAGCTGATCTGCATGTCTAGTTATGTGTACGTTTGTATGTACTTATTTATTTAGCTGATCTGCATGTCTAGTTATGTGTACGTTTGTATGTACTTATTTACCTAGCTGATCGGCATGTCTAGTTATGTGTACGGTTGTATGTACTTATTTACCTAGCTGAGCGTCATGTTTAGTTATGTGTACGTTTGTTATGTATCTTATTTACCTAGCTGATCTGCATGTCTAGTTATGTGTACGTTTGTTATGTATCTTATTTACCTAGCTGATCGGCATGTCTAGTTATGTGTACGTTTGTATGTATCTTCTTTACCTAGTTGATCGGCATGTTTAGTTATGTGTACGTTTGTTATGTACTTATTTACCTAGCTGATCGGCATGTCTAGTTATGTGTACGTTTGTATGTACTTATTTACCTAGCTGATCTGCATGTCTAGTTATGTGTACGTGTGTATGTATCTTATTTAGCTAGCTGATCTGCTAGTTATGTGTACCGTTGTATGTATCTTATTTACCTAGCTGATCTGCATGTCTAGTTATGTGTACGTTTGTTATGTATCTTATTTACCTAGCTGATCGGCATGTCTAGTTATGTGTACGTTTGTATGTACTTATTTACCTAGCTGATCGGCACTTAGTTATGTGTACGTTTGTTATGTACTTATTTACCTAGCTGATCTACATGTCTAGTTATGTGTACGTGTGTATGTATCTTATTTAGCTAGCTGATCTGCATGTCTAGTTATGTGTATGGTTGTATGTATCTTATTTACCTAGCTGATCTGCATGTCTAGTTATGTGTACATTTGTTATGTATCTTATTTACCTAGCTGATCGGCATGTCTAGTTATGTGTACGTTTGTATGTACTTATTTACCTAGCTGATCGGCATGTCTAGTTATGTGTACGTTTGTTATGTACTTATTTACCTAGCTGATCGGCATGTTTAGTTATCTGTACGTTTGTTATGTACTTATTTACCTAGCTGATCGGCATGTTTAGTTATGTGTACGTTTGTTATGTACTTATTTACCTAGCTGATCGGCATGTCTAGTTATGTGTACGTTTGTTATGTACTTATTTACCTAGCTGATCTGCATGTCTAGTTATGTGTACGTTTGTTATGTAGTTATTTACCTAGCTGATCGGCATGTCTAGTTATGTGTACGTTTGTTATGTACTTATTTACCTAGCTGATCGGCATGTCTAGTTATGTGTACGTTTGTATGTACTTATTTACCTAGCTGATCGGCATGTTAAGTTATGTGTACGTTTGTTATGTACTTATTTACCTAGCTAATCTGCATGTCTAGTTATGTGTACGTTTGTTATGTACTTATTTACATAGCTGATCGGCATGTCTAATTATGTGTACGTTTGTTATACCTATTTACCTAGCTGATCGGCATGTCTAGTTATGTGTACGTTTGTATGTACTTATTTACCTAGCTGATCGGCATGTTTAGTTATGTGTACATTTGTTATGTACTTATTTACCTAGCTGATCGGCATGTCTAGTTATGTGTACGTTTGTTATGTACTTATTTACCTAACTGATCGGCATGTCTAGTTATGTGTACGTTTGTTATGTATCTTATTTAGCTAGCTGATCTGCATGTCTAGTTATGTGTACGTTTGTATGTATCTTCTTTACCTAGCTGATCGGTATGTTTAGTTATTTGTACGTTTGTTATGTACTTATTTACCTAGCTGATCGGCATGTCTACTTATGTCTACGTTTGTTATGTACTTATTTACCTAGCTGATCATCATGTCTAGTTATGTGTACGTTTGTTATGTACTTATTTACCTAGCTGATCAGCATGTCTAGTTATGTGTACGTTTGTTATGTATCTTATTTAGCTAGCTGATCTGCATGTCTAGTTATGTGTACGTTTGTATGTATTTTATTTAGCTAGCTGATTGGCATGTCTAGTTATGTGTACGTTTGTATGTATTTTATTTAGCTAGCTGATCGGCATGTCTAGTTATGTGTACGTTTGTATGTATCTTCTTTACCTAGCTGATCGGCATGTCTAGTTATGTGTACGTTTGTATGTATTTTATTTAGCTAGCTGATCTGCATGTCTTTTAATCCCTGTATCTAGATATGAGATTCTGCCTCTGTGTCTATATTCATAATTGTTTTCTCCTGCCAGCATGTATATCTCTCATTACACACTCGTGCTTGTGCATCTGGTCTCCCGCTTGTGCCTATCTCATGGCCTGCTCATTTGTTTGTGTATTTATGTCTGCCTTTATATTCATTTGTGTGTTTGTCATTTTGTCCTCCTCAGGGTTTGACAAATTTGTTCAAAGGTTGCCAGCCCAAATTCATTTTCATAGTGTGTGGGTATTTTTATTTACATATGTGTACCCTAAGCACACGTACACTAAAATCATCTCCAGATTTAAAATTGTTTATAATAAGATGAAAATAAAATATGAAAATGCATTAGTAATAGATAAAATATTAGTTAACCGCAGCAAAATGCAATAACAAGTAGCACGTGGCTTACACCATACAAAGCAGTAGTGCAGCCCCTTATAAAAGAAGCCTCAGTGATCTCAGTCATATTTTACAAACAGGCTTGTTCTCCATGTAACACGTGAGATTGTGCACAGGCAATAGAGCTCCAGGCTTTAACACAATAACAAGGACCAGTACCCAGATTGCGTGCTGGCCTGTCCTGGATAATGAGCAGTGATTTGATTTCTGTGATACAGGTAAAAAATAAAAACATTAAGGAGCTTTTCTCTGGGTACCATGATTCACACATGCTGCATCATATGCATATGGGCAGGTCAGCAAAGTATAAATGCAGTGGCCGGCTTGTGGATAATATGGCAGTAGGACATCAGTGCTCACATTCCTAGGCATCAGGCTTTAGTTTATAGTTGTTTTTACTTCTTTTTAATTATTATTTAGGCCAGCATGTTTAACTATGTGTGTATGTTTTAACAGAGGATTAACAAATGGACGCAGGTTAAAGGGGCAGTAAAGTCATTATTAGACATGATTAAGACAGAGCATACAATTTTAAATAACTTTCAATATTTCTTCTATTATTTAATTTGCCTTTTTCTTTTGTTGAAGTGTTTATCTAGGTAAGCTCAGGAGCAACAAAGCACTTGGGTGCTAGCTGCTGATTGGTAGCTGCATATATATCGATTGTCAATGCATCACCCTATGGGGCTGATTTATTATGCAGCAGTTACCGCGCCGCCGGAAACATAAGTTAAGAAGCAGCGGTCATAAGACTGCTGCTCCTTAACTCGTCCGACACCTCTGAGGTGTGGGACAGCAATCAGCCCAACTGGATACGATCGGGTTTATTGACACCCCCCGCTAGCGACCGATTGGCCGCGAATGTGCAGGGGCTGTTATTGCACAAGCATTTCACGAGAAATGCTTGAGCAATGATATATGCCGACAGCGTATGCTGTCAGCATTTATCGATGTCGGGCATGCATGATCCGCTACAGCGTATCATGTCTGTCCTACAAATTATAAATCGGCCGCCATGTGTTCATTAAGCAACCAGTTGTGGAGCATATTTGGAGCGAGGCAGAAAAATAGAAGGGTTATAAACTTTCAAGGTTCAGTTATTTGTCTAAGAGCATATTTTGTATATAGCTAGATCTCAACGTCTAAAAGAACACTGCTATGTAGTAAATATAGCATCTTCTTTTTTTTAATATTGAGTCACGTTATCCAATGTATCTTAAAGGAGCACAGAATTATAGCATTAATTTCTCCAACATAGGTGTGTCCGGTCCACGGCGTCATCCTTACTTGTGGGATATTCTCTTCCCCAACAGGAAATGGCAAAGAGCCCAGCAAAGCTGGTCACATGATCCCTCCTAGGCTCCGCCTACCCCAGTCATTCTCTTTGCCGTTGTACAGGCAACATCTCCACGGAGATGGCTTAGAGTTTTTTAGTGTTTAACTGTAGTTTTTATTATTCAATCAAGAGTTTGTTATTTTAAAATAGTGCTGGTATGTACTATTTACTCAGAAACAGAAAAGAGATGAAGATTTCTGTTTGTATGAGGAAAATGATTTTAGCAACCGTTACTAAAATCCATGGCTGTTCCACACAGGACTGTTGAGAGGAATTAACTTCAGTTGGGGGAACAGTGAGCAGTCTCTTGCTGCTTGAGGTATGACACATTCTAACAAGACGATGTAATGCTGGAAGCTGTCATTTTCCCTATGGGATCCGGTAAGCCATGTTTATTAAGATAGTAAATAAGGGCTTCACAAGGGCTTATTAAGACTGTAGACTTTTTCTGGGCTAAATCGATTCATTATTAACACATATTTAGCCTTGAGGAATCATTTAATCTGGGTATTTTGATAAGATTATATCGGCAGGCACTGTTTTAGACACCTTATTCTTAGGGGCTTTCCCAAATCATAGGCAGAGCCTCATTTTCGCGCCGGTGTTGCGCACTTGTTTTTGAGAGGCATGACATGCAGTCGCATGTGTGAGGAGCTCTGATACATAGAAAAGACTTTCTGAAGGCGTCATTTGGTATCGTATTCCCCTTTGGGCTTGGTTGGGTCTCAGCAAAGCAGATACCAGGGACTGTAAAGGGGTTAAAGTTAAAAACGGCTCCGGTTCCGTTATTTTAAGGGTTAAAGCTTCCAAATTTGGTGTGCAATACTTTTAAGGCTTTAAGACACTGTGGTGAAATTTTGGTGAATTTTGAACAATTCCTTCATATTTTTTCGCAATTGCAGTAATAAAGTGTGTTCAGTTTAAAATTTAAAGTGACAGTAACGGTTTTATTTTAAAACGTTTTTTGTACTTTGTTATCAAGGTTATGCCTGTTTAACATGTCTGAACTACCAGATAGACTGTGTTCTGAATGTGGGGAAGCCAGAGTTCCTTCTCATTTAAATAAATGTGATTTATGTGACAATGACAATGATGCCCAAGATGATTCCTCAAGTGAGGGGAGTAAGCATGGTACTGCATCATTCCCTCCTTCGTCTACACGAGTCTTGCCCACTCAGGAGGCCCCTAGTACATCTAGCGCGCCAATACTCCTTACTATGCAACAATTAACGGCTGTAATGGAAAATTCTGTCAAAAACATTTTAGCCAAAATGCACACTTATCAGCGTAAGCGCGACTGCTCTGTTTTAGATACTGAAGAGCATGATGACGCTGATAATAATGGTTCTGAAGGGCCCCTAAACCAGTCTGATGGGGCCAGGGAGGTTTTGTCTGAGGGAGAAATTACTGATTCAGGGAACATTTCTCAACAAACTGAACCTGATGTGATTACGTTTAAATTTAAGTTGGAACATCTCCGCATTCTGCTTAAGGAGGTATTATCCACTCTGGATGATTGTGACAAGTTGGTCATCCCAGAGAAACTATGTAAAATGGACAAGTTCCTAGAGGTCCCGGGGCTCCCAGAAGCTTTTCCTATACCCAAGCGGGTGGCGGACATTGTAAATAAAGAATGGGAAAGGCCCGGTATTCCTTTCGTCCCTCCCCCCATATTTAAAAAATTGTTTCCTATGGTCGACCCCAGAAAGGACTTATGGCAGACAGTCCCCAAGGTCGAGGGAGCGGTTTCCACTTTAAACAAACGCACCACTATACCCATAGAAGATAGTTGTGCTTTCAAAGATCCTATGGATAAAAAATTAGAAGGTTTACTTAAAAAGATGTTTGTTCAGCAGGGTTACCTTCTACAACCAATTTCATGCATTGTCCCTGTCGCTACAGCCGCGTGTTTCTGGTTCGATGAGCTGGTAAAGGCGGTCGATAGTGATTCTCCTCCTTATGAGGAGATTATGGACAGAATCAATGCTCTCAAATTGGCTAATTCTTTCACCCTAGACGCCACTTTGCAATTGGCTAGGTTAGCGGCTAAGAATTCTGGGTTTGCTATTGTGGCGCGCAGAGCGCTTTGGTTGAAATCTTGGTCAGCTGATGCGTCTTCCAAGAACAAGCTACTTAACATTCCTTTCAAGGGGAAAACGCTGTTTGGCCCTGACTTGAAAGAGATTATCTCTGATATCACTGGGGGTAAGGGCCACGCCCTTCCTCAGGATCGGCCTTTCAAGGCCAAAAATAAACCTAATTTTCGTCCCTTTCGTAGAAACGGACCAGCCCAAAGTGCTACGTCCTCTAAGCAAGAGGGTAATACTTCTCAAGCCAAGCCAGCTTGGAGACCAATGCAAGGCTGGAACAAGGGAAAGCAGGCCAAGAAACCTGCCACTGCTACCAAGACAGCATGAAATGTTGGCCCCCGATCCGGGACCGGATCTGGTGGGGGGCAGACTCTCTCTCTTCGCTCAGGCTTGGGCAAGAGATGTTCTGGATCCTTGGGCGCTAGAAATAGTCTCGCAAGGTTATCTTCTGGAATTCAAGGGGCTTCCCCCAAGGGGGAGGTTCCACAGGTCTCAGTTGTCTTCAGACCACATAAAAAGACAGGCATTCTTACGTTGTGTAGAAGACCTGTTAAAAATGGGAGTGATTCATCCTGTTCCATTAGGAGAACAAGGGATGGGGTTCTACTCCAATCTGTTCATAGTTCCCAAAAAAGAGGGAACGTTCAGACCAATCTTAGATCTCAAGATCTTAAACAAGTTTCTCAAGGTTCCATCGTTCAAAATGGAAACCATTCGAACAATTCTTCCTTCCATCCAGGAAGGTCAATTCATGACCACGGTGGATTTAAAGGATGCGTATCTACATATTCCTATCCACAAGGAACATCATCGGTTCCTAAGGTTCGCATTCCTGGACAAGCATTACCAGTTCGTGGCGCTTCCTTTCGGATTAGCCACTGCTCCAAGGATTTTCACAAAGGTACTAGGGTCCCTTCTAGCTGTGCTAAGACCAAGGGGCATTGCTGTAGTACCTTACTTGGACGACATTCTGATTCAAGCGTCGTCCCTTCCTCAAGCAAAGGCTCACACGGACATCGTCCTGGCCTTTCTCAGATCTCACGGATGGAAAGTGAACGTGGAAAAGAGTTCTCTATCTCCGTCAACAAGGGTTCACTTCTTGGGAACAATAATAGACTCCTTAGAAATGAGGATTTTTCTGACAGAGGCCAGAAAAACAAAACTTCTAGACTCTTGTCGGATACTTCATTCCGTTCCTCTTCCTTCCATAGCGCAGTGCATGGAAGTGATAGGTTTGATGGTAGCGGCAATGGACATAGTTCCTTTTGCGCGCATTCATCTAAGACCATTACAACTGTGCATGCTCAGTCAGTGGAATGGGGACTATACAAACTTGTCTCCGAGGATACAAGTAAATCAGAGGACCAGAGACTCACTCCGTTGGTGGCTGTCCCTGGACAACCTGTCACAAGGGATGACCTTCCGCAGACCAGAGTGGGTCATTGTCACGACCGACGCCAGTCTGATGGGCTGGGGCGCGGTCTGGGGATCCCTGAAAGCTCAGGGTCTTTGGTCTCGGGAAGAATCTCTTCTACCGATAAATATTCTGGAACTGAGAGCGATATTCAATGCTCTCAAGGCTTGGCCTCAGCTAGCGAGGGCCAAGTTCATACGGTTTCAATCAGACAACATGACAACTGTTGCGTACATCAACCATCAGGGGGGAACAAGGAGTTCCCTGGCGATGGAAGAAGTGACCAAAATCATTCTATGGGCGGAGTCTCACTCCTGCCACCTGTCTGCTATCCACATCCCAGGAGTGGAAAATTGGGAAGCGGATTTTCTGAGTCGTCAGACATTGCATCCGGGGGAGTGGGAACTCCATCCGGAAATCTTTGCCCAAGTCACTCAACTGTGGGGCATTCCAGACATGGATCTGATGGCCTCTCGTCAGAACTTCAAAGTTCCTTGCTACGGGTCCAGATCCAGGGATCCCAAGGCGGCTCTAGTGGATGCACTAGTAGCACCTTGGACCTTCAAACTAGCTTATGTATTCCCGCCGTTTCCTCTCATCCCCAGGCTGGTAGCCAGGATCAATCAGGAAAGGGCGTCGGTGATCTTGATAGCTCCTGCGTGGCCACGCAGGACTTGGTATGCAGATCTGGTGAATATGTCATCGGCTCCACCATGGAAGCTACCTTTGAGACGAGACCTTCTTGTTCAAGGTCCGTTCGAACATCCGAATCTGGTCTCACTCCAGCTGACTGCTTGGAGATTGAACGCTTGATCTTATCGAAGCGAGGGTTCTCAGATTCTGTTATCGATACTCTTGTTCAGGCCAGAAAGCCTGTAACTAGAAAGATTTACCACAAAATTTGGAAAAAATATATCTGTTGGTGTGAATCTAAAGGATTCCCTTGGGACAAGGTTAAGATTCCTAAGATTCTATCCTTCCTTCAAGAAGGATTGGAAAAAGGATTATCTGCAAGTTCCCTGAAGGGACAGATTTCTGCCTTGTCTGTGTTACTTCACAAAAAGCTGGCAGCTGTGCCAGATGTTCAAGCCTTTGTTCAGGCTCTGGTTAGATTCAAGCCTGTTTACAAACCTTTGACTCCTCCTTGGAGTCTCAACTTAGTTCTTTCAGTTCTTCAGGGGGTTCCGTTTGAACCCTTACATTCCGTTGATATTAAGTTATTATCTTGGAAAGTTTTGTTTTTGGTTGCAATTTCTTCTGCTAGAAGAGTTTCAGAATTATCTGCTCTGCAGTGTTCTCCTCCTTATCTGGTGTTCCATGCAGATAAGGTGGTTTTACGTACTAAACCTGGTTTTCTTCCAAAAGTTGTTTCTAACAAAAACATTAACCAGGAGATTATCGTACCTTCTCTGTGTCCGAAACCAGTTTCGAAGAAGGAACGTTTGTTGCACAATTTGGATGTTGTTCGCGCTCTAAAATTCTATTTAGATGCTACAAAGGATTTTAGACAAACATCTTCCTTGTTTGTTGTTTATTCCGGTAAAAGGAGAGGTCAAAAAGCAACTTCTACCTCTCTCTCTTTTTGGATTAAAAGCATCATCAGATTGGCTTACGAGACTGCCGGACGGCAGCCTCCCGAAAGAATCACAGCTCATTCCACTAGGGCTGTGGCTTCCACATGGGCCTTCAAGAACGAGGCTTCTGTTGATCAGATATGTAGGGCAGCGACTTGGTCTTCACTGCACACTTTTACCAAATTTTACAAGTTTGATACTTTTGCTTCTTCTGAGGCTATTTTTGGGAGAAAGGTTTTGCAAGCCGTGGTGCCTTCCATCTAGGTGACCTGATTTGCTCCCTCCCATCATCCGTGTCCTAAAGCTTTGGTATTGGTTCCCACAAGTAAGGATGACGCCGTGGACCGGACACACCTATGTTGGAGAAAACAGAATTTATGTTTACCTGATAAATTACTTTCTCCAACGGTGTGTCCGGTCCACGGCCCGCCCTGGTTTTTTAATCAGGTCTGATAATTTATTTTCTTTAACTACAGTCACCACGGTATCATATGGTTTCTCCTATGCAAATATTCCTCCTTAACGTCGGTCGAATGACTGGGGTAGGCGGAGCCTAGGAGGGATCATGTGACCAGCTTTGCTGGGCTCTTTGCCATTTCCTGTTGGGGAAGAGAATATCCCACAAGTAAGGATGACGCCGTGGACCGGACACACCATTGGAGAAAGTAATTTATCAGGTAAACATAAATTCTGTTTTATTCAATTTACTAGTTTTAAAGGGACATAAAGTAGCACTAAAATTTTTATAATGAATTAGAATATGTTTATTTTGCACTATAGCTTGTTTATACCTATGAGGCATATGAGGTATGGAGCTTGTGGGCCCGTGTTTCTGGCGAGTCTTCTAAAGACCACTGCTCCATAACCCTGTCCGCCTGCTCTGAGTACGATCGGGTTGATGGACACCGCTCTGCTAGCAGCCGATTGCCCGCGAGTCTGCAGGGGGCGGCGTTGCACCAGCAGCTCTTGTGAGCTGCTGGTGCAATGCTGAATACGGAGAGCGTTCCGCATTCAGCGATGTCTGTCAGACCTGATCCGCACGCCTCTATGTGTTTAATTTCAGCAAAGGTACAAAATATAGGGGGCTGATAACAATCCTTTGGAAAAATGCATCAAATGATGTATGTACAAAAATCCTTTAAGACTTAAATAGTGTTTTCTATTAACAATAATTAAAACAATTCCCTAAAAAAAAAAAAAAAACCAACATAGGGGAAGATTTAACAATGTGTGGACGGACATGATCCGCTACAGCATACACTGTCGACATTTATCATTGCTCAAGCATTTCTTGTGAAATGCTTGTGCAATGCCTCCCCTGCTAGCTGATTGCTGTCCGCCACCTCAGAGAAGGCGGATGAGTTAAGGAGCAGCGGTCTTAAGACAGCTGCTTCTTAACGTCTATTTCCGGCGAGCCTGAAGGCTTGTGCGGAAACAGATGCATAGTGATGCATACGGGGGTTGATAAATCGGCCCCATAATCTTTAATATTTAATATATAAACTCCCCATGATGTTATCAAGGATGAGAAGGAAGTTTGGAACTCACTGTTTCAGGAAGTGTGCAGTGAAGAGCTCAGTAGCTCCCATATGCACTTATGGAGCTTATAGATCAGTTCTTAAGGAACAGCTGAATGGCTACTCGATGCTCTGATGTTCCTTTCAGCCATATGTATAGGCAGATTTTGTCTCATGTCTCCGGTGCCCACAAGAAACAGCGTCTATTCTGGTTCTCAACTATCCGCTGGTGTCCTGTTTTTCAATTTGCCGCACGTGTCCTGGTTCTCAGCTATCAGCCTTGTGGTTATTAATGGTGATGCATTTTTTATTTAATACTAACTGAATATAATAATAATAATAATAATATGGTAAAACCACTAAACCAATTATTAAACACTAACAGGTCCGTCTATAATGTTTACAAAGTTTTAATAGGAACCAGTACATATGTTATTATAAATGTAATATTTACAGGTTAATATACACATATATTTTACAACAAAACAGTCAAATTAATACAGGGCAACTCTAGCTACCACAACTTCAAAGTGTGCAACACTGCTAACTAAATAAAATAATCACAGATAATTTATCCCAGGAAAAGAAGGTAAAATACTTGGCCAAATTCTGTAATGAATGTTTCCATCTTAATATGGGAAGAGTCAACAGCTGCATTCCTTACTTGTGGGAAATACTGAACCTGGCCACCAGGAGGAGGCAAATACACCCCAGCCAAAGGCTTAAATACCTCCCCCTCTTCCTCATAACCCCAGTCATTCTTTGCCTTTCGTCACAGAAGGTTGGCAGAGAAGTGTTAGAAGATTTCAGAGTAGTCTCTTATGAAGGGTAGTACTCTTCGAGATGGGACTGGAGTTTTAAGTAGTCCTGTCAGCCTCTCAGTGAGAGCATGGATGAAAGTTAGAGTCCGGAGATGCAGCGAGAGACTTTCTGTGAAACAGCTCCATAGGCAATCAGCATTGACGAGTTTCGCTGCCTGCTTTCTTCACTCAAGTCCATGTCAGAAGCGATGCTATTATCTGTCACACTTGAAGGGCCATGTTCCTGTTCCACGACGTAGATTCTGGTAAGATTGTTTCATATTTTATACATGTTTGATAACGCAAGAAGACAGGGTTACATTATGACTCCTTTTATGATATTAATAAACTAGAGGACTGGTCAAATAAATGGGATCTGAAATTTAATATTACCAAGAGCAAAATTATGCATACAGGATCCAAAAACCCAAAGGCAAATTATAGTCTCAATGGTACATTACTGACTGTAATTAAAGAAGAAAGGGATTTGGGAATTATTATTTCAGATGATTTAAAATTTGGTACACAATGCCGCAGTGCAGCCAGCAAGGCCAGTCAAATGCTTGGTTGCATTGGAAGAGGTTTTAGTAGCAGAAATAGCAAGGTTCTTATGCCATTTTACAGATCATTAGTTAGACCAAATATGGAATACTGTGTACAGTTCTGGAGACCATATCTTCAGACAGATATAAATAAACTAGAAGCTGTCCAAAGGAGGGCTACTAAAATGGTACATGGTCTAAAATATAAAACGTACAAAGAAAGACTCTATGATCTAAATATGTATAGTTTAGAGGATAGAAGGGAAAGAGGTGACATGATAGAAACCTTCAAATATATGAAGGGACTTAATAAAATAGAAGCTGAAAGCATTTTTCACAAAAAAATAAATGCCAAAACAAGGGGTCACAATCTAAAGTTAGAGGGTAGTAGATTCAGGAGAAATTTGAGGAAGCATTTTTTTTACAGAAAGGGTGGTGGATTCATGGAATAAACTTCCATTTGAGGTGGTAAACACAAAGACTGTAAAGGAATTTAAAAATGCCTGGGACATGCATAAGGCTATCCTAAGGAAAAAGTAACATGTAATATGGGTAGACTTGATGGGCCTTTTTGGTTCTTATCTACCGTCAAATTCTATGTTTCTATGTTTCTATGTTTTATCTGTATAGAATCAAGGGTCAATATCTCCTTAGGGGGATTATTGAACAGGGGGGAATAATCTTATATGTTTATTTGATTTTATGCTGCTTTTATGTGTGAGATGTTATGGGCTCATAGGCTGTTATGGAATATACAGGTTTCACTTTCACTTTGAGAGCCATGCAGCTTACAAGTTGGCGCATTTTCTCATAGCAGGGAAGGTCCTACATTGTGCATCATGTGATTCATTCCCTTTTTCCTGACCGGGTCTATCAGAGAGGAGTCCTAAATCTCTGTACTGTCTGGGTCATAGGAGGTGGTGAGTGCCCCAGCCATTGGGGTAAAAGGGTGCCGTTTTTTTGAATAAAATAAGTTGTTTTATTTCTCTAGTTCTCCGGTTATTGCACTAGCTATGGAGGATTCTGTTACTTTAGAGGGCACTCCCTCTATTCCTAATGAGTAATTCATATTTATATGGTGAGGAGACCTTAGTTCCGCCCTCTCAATTTTGTTCTATATGCCTTGATAATGTGATAATATCGAACATGTTTGATACCACGGAGCCGTCCACCTCTGAGGAGTTGCCGTCCAGTGAGGTGCGTACCCTACATTCTTATATCTCTACACGTGCAGTTTTCCCGAAGCATTGCTGATCCTCCATCTGGAGGGGGCCTTTTTTCACCAGACATTACTGCGCAGTTCAGACGGCGGTGTCTGCGGCCTTTAATGCTTTACCGCGCCCTGCTAACCGCAAGCGAAAGGTTAAATATTGCACTCCTTCCCAGAGTACATCAGATAATATATTGGATTTAACTGAGGGTTATCCGAGGATGAAGTTCTTTCTGAGACTTAAGAGTATGAACATTCTGGGTCGGTGTCTGCTGCCTCTAAACCTCTGGCTGCGGAGGAACCAGACTTTAGTTTAGGAATTTGCGCTTTCTTCTAAAGGAAGTTTTTTGCGAATTCAGAGGTTCCAGAGGCCAAATTGCCTGATGAACCTTTAATTCCTAAATTGGATAGAGTTTGAGGACAGAGTGGTACCTTATCCTTACCTGCTCCTGTTAGATGGCGAACGTTATTAAGAATAAATGGGACAGGATTGGTTTCCTTTTCCCCCCCTCTTCTCCCTTTAGCAAATTGTCCCCGGTCCTGGACTCTCAATGGAGTTGTGAGGTTCCGTCCCTAAATGGGATGGCGTTATCTTCACCCTTGCTAAACGTACTACTATCCCGCTTGATGATAGTTCTTCATTTGAAGAGCCCATGGATAAAAGATGGAAACTCTGTTAAGAAAGATGTTTTCAACATATGGGATATTTGTTTCAACTGGCGGCGGCTGTTGCCGCGGTTACTGGAGAAACTACCTTCTGGTGTGACTCCTTATAGGATTAGATCGGGGTGGAGGATCCCCTCGACGTTACTCAGAAAAGATTTACGGCCTTAAAGGTTGTTAATTATTTTATCTGTGCTGCTATTCGGCAGTTTATTCGCTTGAATGCTATGGCTTCAGCTTTTTCTGTTCAGGCTCGTCAGGCTCTGGCTGAAGTCATGGTCTGCGGATATGACTTCTAAGTCTAGACTTCTTCCCTCCCTTTAAGGGAATGATTTTGTCTGGTCCAGGCCTGCACTCAATTATCTCCATGGTCACAGGGCGCAAGGGTGCCCTCCTGCCGCAAGAGTATATGAACTAATCTAAGGGACGATTTTCGTTCTTTTCGTTCTGATAAAGCCCATGTCAGCAGTCCTCTGCTAAGCCAGAGCAAATCAAGAGCTCTTGGAAGCCGGCTCAGTCCTGAAATAAATCCAAGAAGAGCAAGAAGACCGCCGAATCTATGTCGGCATGAACGGGCGGTCCCCAGTCCTCTTCTGGATTGTGTAGGGGGCAGTATGTCGCTCTTTTCAGTTGCTTGGTTCAGGGACCTGGAGGTCATAGCTCAGGGTTACAAGATAGGTTTTAAGTCTCAGCCACCCAAGGGCAGATTCCTCCTGTCTTCCTGGCCAGAAAGGAGGGAAGCCTTTCTGGGGTGTTTACGGGATCTGTCCTCTAGGAGTTATTGTTCCAGTGCCTATCGCAGTGAGAGGTTTGGGATACTATTCAAACCTTTTTGTGGCCACTAAGAAGGAGGGAACTTTCCGTCCGATTGTGGACCTAAGGTGCTTAAGCAGGTTTTTAAATTTCCCCTAGTTTAAAACAATAAGGTCCATTCTTCCCTTCGTTTGAGAGGGGTAGTTCATGACCACGATATATTCCTGGACCAGCACTTCCAGTTTATTGCTCTTCCGTTTGGTCTAGCTAAAGAAATGTTTCGAAGACTGGACCATTCGGAATATCTCCTCTGTCTTCTTCGATCCCATGGATGACAGATAATCTAGAGAGAGTTCTCTTGTATCAAGTGCCAGGGTAGAATTCTCGGGTACTAAAATAGTCTCCATAGACATGAGACTATTTCTAACAGACCAGAGACGTTGCAAGCTAGGTTCAGCATGTCTTGCCCTCCAGATCTCCTTAAGGCCATCTGTGGCTCGGTATATTGAGGTGATTGGTCTCATGGTGTCCAGCTTTGACATCATTTCTTTTGCCAGGTTTCACCACTGAACTAGTGGAACGGCAATCATTCTGATCTGTCTCAACAGATTTCTCTGGACAACTAATTGGGGGAATCGCTCTCTTGGTGGTTTTGTCCGGATCACTTGTCCTGAGGGACGTCTGTCTTAAGACCATCCTGGGTAATTGTGACTACGGTTGCAAGTCTTTCAGGATGGGGAGCCGTTTGGGCATTTGGTCTCAGGAGGTAAAGCTCCTGATCTCTTTTTGGATCTTCGGGCAATATACAATGCTCTGAAGCCTTGGCCTCTTCTGTGTTCATCCCAGTTAATCAGATTCCAATCAAACAATATATCCTCGGTGGCTTACATCAACCATCAGGGGGGAACGAGAGGCTCCCTAGCTATGAGGGAAGTATCTCGGATTCTGGTGAGGGGGAAACCCGCTTTTGTTCGCTGTCAGCGATCCAAATTCCGCGTGTGGACAATTGGGAATCGGATTTCATCAGCAGACAATCCTTTCATCCAGGAGAATGGTTTCTCCATCCTAAGTGTTTGCAGAGATTTGCAAGAGGAAGATCTTATAACGTCTCAATACCAAGCTACCCAGATAGGGGTCGAGGTACAGGGATCCTCAGGAGGAGCTAACAGATGCATTAGCTGTGCCTTGAAGTTCAATCCAATCCTTTCTGACCGTTACCACTACTTCCTAGTGTAGTGGCTCGAGTCAAGCAGGCGTCAGTGATACTGACTTCTCCTTCTTGGGCGCAAAGGATATGGTTCGCGGATCCAATGGGGATG
Organism: Bombina bombina; assembly: GCF_027579735.1. NCBI lineage: Eukaryota > Metazoa > Chordata > Amphibia > Anura > Bombinatoridae > Bombina > Bombina bombina. The sequence goes on along the minus strand of NC_069499.1, from coordinate 1,264,896,453 downwards.
TCATCATCTCCTCTGTGGAAGTTACCTTGTTGCAGGGATCTGCTGACCAAGGTCTCTTTGTTCATCAATGTCTAGATTCTCTGAGGCTGACTGCGTGGAGATTGTACGCTTAGTCTTAGCCAAGAGAGGGTTTTCTGAGCTAGTTATTTTTACTCTCATTCAAGCTTGTAAGCTGGTTGCTCGTCGCATCTATCATAAGGTGTGGAGGACCTACTTATTCTGTTCTCCAGGATGAACTGGAGAAGGGCTTTTCTGCAAGTCCCCTGAAGGGACAGTTTTTGGCCCCGTCTGTGTTACTGCACAAGAGGTTTGCCAAGCTTCCAGATGAGCAGCCATTTGTTAAAGGGACAGTCAACACCAGAATTTTTGTTATTTAAAAAGAAAGATAATCCTTTTATCACCCATTCCCCAGTTTTGCATAACCAATGCAGTTATAATTATACACGTTTTACCTCTGTGATTATCTTGTATCTAAGCCTCTCCAGACTGCCCCCTTATTTCAGTTCTTTTGACAGACTTGCATTGTAGCCAATCAGTGCTCACTCCAGGGTAACTTTACGTGCATGAGCTCAATCTTATCTATATGAAACACATGAACTAATGCCCTCTAGTGGTCAAAATGCATTCAGATAGAGGCAGTCTTCAAGGTCTAAGAAATTAGCATATGAACCTCCTAGGTTTAGCTTTCAACTAAGAATACCAAGAGAACAAAACAAAATTGGTGATAAAAGTGAATTGGAAAGTTGTTTCAAATTAAATCTCCTATTTAAATCATGACAGTTTTTTTTGGACTTGACTGTCCCTTTAAGGCTCTGCTGGGATCAGATCTGTGTTTAGATCTAAGGCTCCTCCTTGGAGTTTAAATCTTGTCCTTAAGGTTTTGCAACGGGCTCTGTTGGAGCCTATGCATGAAGTAGACATTAAATTGTTGTCTTGGAAGGTTCTTTTTCTACTACCTATTGCTTCTGCGCGCAGAGTCTCTGAGATTGCTGCCTTGCAATGCGACCCACCTTATCTTATCTTACTTATCTTTTTGTCTGAGGAGTATCATCCGTTTAGCATAGAAACGGTGGGACATAAGCCCCCTCTGAGGATTACGGCTCATTCTACGAGAGCAGTGGTTAACTTGGGCCTTAAAAAATGAGGCCTCTATTTATCAGATTTGTAAGGCGGCTATCTGGTTCTCCTTACATACTTTTTCCAAAGTTTTACAAGTTTGATGTTTTTGCTTCTGCTGAAGCAGCCTTCGGGAGAAAGGTTTTGCAGGCTGTGGTGCCCTCAGGTTAGGGTCCGCCTCTCTTTTTTCTCTCCCGTTAGCATTCCGTGTACTCTAGACTAGAGCAGTGGTTCTCAACCAAAGTGACCTCAAGGCCCGGTAAATTTTAGCTAGACATGTCCGGGGCCCAGTAGTATATTTATATATATATATATATATAGTGAGCAGCAGGGACGGGCTGATCAGCCAGGCAAATAAGACCTGGGCCGAGGGACCAGCAAGTAGGGGGGCCCACAAATGGTATCTCCACGGATCCTGGTGCATTCCTTAAGCTGGAGTTTTCAGTTGCCCTATCAGTAACTAAGCAAATAAGTGTGGGTTTAGTGGGGGCCCTGGCAGGGGTCTGTCGCTGTGAGGGTCATGGAGTGTGGGGTCTGGCCCTGGAGGTTGGGTGCCCTTTCTCTGGCCCTTAATGTTGGGGGTCCTGGCTCTGTAGGATGAAGATCCTGTTAGGGGCAGGGCATTAAGGCTACCATGTACATTTGCATACCATTTAATACATTTTGGTCAGTGTGAGACAGTGTTCCTGGGGCCTTGATTGGTCTCAGTCTGCACCTGGTTTGCAGTGGGGTAAGAGTGTGCAGTGGGGGCATGACAGGTCAGGGCCCACCAGCAGGGCTATCACGGCCCGGTACTGGGCCACGGCCCGGCTGTTGAGAAATCAGGCTCTAGAGCTTGGGTATATGTTTCCCACAAGTAAGGAATGCAGCTATGGACTCTTCCCATATTAAGATGGAAAACATAAATTATGCTTACCTGATAATTTCCATCTGTAATGGAAGAGTCCACAGCTCCCGCCCGTGTTCTCCAATGGGCGGCCGTACATTTAAAAAAATTTCTTCTGGCACCTTTTTCACCCTGATATTTCTCCTACTGTTCCTTGTTCCCTCGGTAGAATAACTGGGGTTATGAGGAAGTGGGGGAGGTATTTAAGCCTTTGGCTGGGGTGTCTGCTTCCTCCTGGCGGCCAGGTTCAGTATTTCCCACAAGTAAGGAATGCAGCTGTGGACTCTTCCCATACAGATGGAAATTAAATTATCAGGTAAGCATTATTTATGTTTTTCTCTCTCTATCCAAAATCAGCCATCTTCAGCAGGAGGGTGGAAGAGAAGAGAGGAGAAAACTAATTTGGTTTTCCAATTTTATGCACAATTCAATAGGGCGTGGTCTATCATATGCCATTCAAGAGAGTAGGTCAAAAACCTTGTCTAGAATATAAAGGTGTATCTGGGGGGGGGGGGGGGATTTGTTATATGAAAATGGCCTGGTGTTTTAATTCCAGGGATAAAATATCTAAGCTATATCACCTAGCAGCCTGTGTCTTGGTTCTCACCTAGCAACCTGTGTCCTGGTTCTCAACTAGCAGCCTGTGTCCTGGTTCTCACCTAGCAGCCTGTGTCCTGGTTCTCACCTAGCAGCCTGTGTTCTGGTTCTCACCTAGCAGCCTGTGTTCTGGTTCTCAGCTAGCAGCCTGTGTCCTGGTTCTCACCGAGCAGCCTGTGTTCCGGTTCTCTGCTATCAGCCTGTGTTCTGGTTCTCAGCTATCAGCCTGTGTCCTGGTTTTCTCAGCGATCAGATTGTGTCCTGGTTCTCAGCAATCAGCCTGTGTCCTAGTTCTTAGCTATCAGCCTGTGTCCTGGTTCTCAGCAATCATCCTGTGTCCTTGTTCTTAGCTATCAGCCTGTGTCCTGGTTCTCAGTGATCAGATTGTGTCCTGGTTCTCAGCTTAAAGCCTGTGTCCTGGTTCTCAGCTTAAAGCATGTGTCCTGGTTCTCAGCTTAAAGCTTGTGTCCTGGTTCTCAGCTTAAAGCCTGTGTCCTGGTTCTCAGCTTGAAGCCTGTGTCCTGGTTCTTAGCTGGCCGCCTGTATCCTGGTTTTTAGCTTGAAGCCAGTTTCCTGGTTCTGAGGTGGCAGCCTGTGTCCTGGTTCTCAGCCTGAAGCCTGTTTCATAGTTCTTAACCAGCAGCCTGTGTTCTGGATCTCAGAACAGAAGCCGGTTTCCTGTTTCTCAACTAGCAGCCTATTTTCTGTTCTAAGCTTGAAGCCGTTTTACTGGCTCTCAACTAGCAGCCTGTGTCCTGGTTCTTAGCTGGCAGCCTGTGCACTAGTTCTCAGCTATCAGCCCGTGTCCTCCTTCTCAACTAGCAGCCTGTGTCCTGGCTTTTATCAAGCAGTCTGTACCTTATTCTTCTCAGAAAATGGCCTGTGTCCTGATTCTGAGCTAGCAACCTGTGTCCTGATTCTCACCTAGCAGCCTGTGTCCTGGTTCTTAGCTTGCAGCCTGTGCACTGGTTCTCAGCTATCCGCCTGTGTCCTGCTTCTCAGCTAGCTGCCTGTGTCCTGGCTTTCATCATGCAGTCTGTGCCTGTTTCTCAGAAAATGGCTTGTGTCCTGATTCTGAGCTAGCAATCTGTGTCCTGATTCTCAGCTAGCAGCCTGTGTCCGTGTTCTAAGCTGGCAGCCTGTGCACTGGTTCTGAGCTAGCAGCCTGTGTCCTGCTTCTCAGCTAGCAGTCTGTATTCTGCTTCTCAGCTATCAGACTGTGTCCTGGTTCTCAGCTATCAGCTTGTATCCTGGTTCTCAACTATCATCTTGTGTATTGGTTCTCAGCGATCAGATTGTGTCCTGGTTCTCAGCAATCAGCCGGTGTCCTGGTTCTCAACTATCAGCCTGTGTCCTGGTTCTCAGCTTAAAGCCTGTGGGGCATATGTATGAAGCTCTGAATGGAGCTTGATGCCCCTGCAGGCTCCCCAGAAACAGCAGTTATGAAGCAGCGGTCACAAAGATTGCTGCTCCATAACCTGTCCGCCTGCTCTGAGCAGGCGGACAGACATTGCCGGAAATCAACCCGATCGAGTACGATTGGGTTGATTGACACCCCCCTTCTGGCGGCCTATTGGCCGCTAGTCTGCAGGGGGCGGCGTTGCACCAGCAGCTCTTGTGAGCTGCTGGTTCAATGCTGAATACCGCGAGCGTATTGACCAGATCCGCACTGTCGGCCTGTGTCCTGGTTCTCATCTTAAAGCCTATGTCCTGGTTCTCAGCTTAAAGCCTGTGTCCTGGTTCTTAGCTGGCCGCCTGTGTCCTGGTTCTGAGGTGGCAGCCTGTGTCCTGGTTCTCAGCCTGAAGCCTGTTTCAAAGTTCTCAACTAGCAGCCTGTGTTCTGGATCTCAGCTTGAAGCCTATTTCCTGTTTCTCAACTATCAGCCTATTTTCTGTTCTAAGTTTGAAGCCATTTTCCTGGCTCTCAACTAGCAGCCTGTGTCCTGGTTCTTAGCTGGCAGCCTGTGCACTGGTTCTCAGCTATTAGCCTGTGTCCTGCTTCTCAGCTAGCAGCCTGTGTCCTAGCTTTCATTAAGCAGTCTGTGCCTTATTCTCAGAAAACGGCCTGTGTCCTGATTCTGAACTAGCAACCTCTCTCCTGATTCTCAACTAGCATCCTGTGTCCTGGTTCTTAGCTGGCAGCCTGTGCACTGGTTCTCAGCTATCAGCCTGTGTCCTGCTTCTCAGCTAGCTGCCTGTGTCCTGGCTTTCATCAAGTAGTCTGTGCCTGTTTCTCAGAAAACGGCCTGTGTCCTGATTCTGAGCTAGCAACCTGTGTCCTGATTCTCAGCTAGCAGACTGTGTCCTGCATCTGAACTAGCAGCCTGTGTCCTGGTTCTCAACTATCAGCCTGTGTCCTGGTTCTCAGCTTAAAGCCTGTGTCCTGGTTCTCAGCTTGAAGCCTGTGTCCTGGTTCTTAGCTGGCCGCCTGTGTCCTGGTTCTGAGGTGGCATCCTGTGTCCTGGTTCTCAGCCTGAAGCCTGTTTCAAAGTTCTCAACTAGCATCCTGTGTTCTGGATCTCAGCTTGAAGCCGGTTTCCTGTTTCTCAACTATCAGCCTATTTTCTGTTCTAAGTTTGAATCAATTTTCCTGGCTCTCAACTAGCAGCCTGTGTCCTGGTTCTTAGCTGGCAGCCTGTGCCCTAGTTCTCAGCTATCAGCCTGTGTCCTGCTTCTCAGCTAGCAGCCTGTGTCCTAGTTTTCAATAAGCAGTCTGTGCCTTATTCTCAGAAAACGGCCTGTGTCCTGATTCTGAGCTAGCAACGTGTGTCCTGATTCTCAGCAAGCAGCCTGTGTCCGGGTTCTAAGCTGGCAGCCTGTGCACTGGTTCTGAGCTAGCAGCCTGTGTCCTGCTTCTCAGCTAGCAGCCTGTGTCCTGCTTCTCAACTAGCAGCCTGTGCCCTGGTTCTCAGCTATCAGCTTGTATCCTGGTTCTCAACTATCAGCTTGTGTCTTGGTTCTCAGCAATCAGCCGGTGTCCTGGTTCTCAACTATTAGCCTGTGTCCTGGTTCTCAGCTTGAAGCCTGTGTCCTGGTTCTTAGCTTAAAGCTTGTGTCCTGGTTCTCAACTATCAGCTTGTGTCTTGGTTCTCAGCAATCAGCCGGTGTCCTGGTTCTCAACTATTAGCCTGTGTCCTGGTTCTCAGCTTGAAGCCTGTGTCCTGGTTCTTAGCTGGCCACCTGTGTCCTGGTTCTTTGCTGGCAGCCTGTGCACTAGTTCTCAGCTATCAGCCTGTGTCCTGCTTCTCAGCTAGCTGCCTGTATCCTGGCTTTCATCAAGCAGTGTGTGCCTGTTTCTCAGAAAACGGCCTGTGTCCTGATTCTGAGCTAGCAACCTGTGTCCTGATTCTCAACTAGCAGCCTGTTTCCTGGTTCTTAGCTGGCAGCCTGGCACTGGTTCTCAGCTATCAGCCTGTGTCCTGCTTCTCAGCTAGCTGCCTGTGTCCTGGCTTTCATCAAGCAGTCTCTGCCTGTTTCTCAGAAAATGGCCTGTGTCCTGATTCTGAGCTAGCAGCCTGTGTCCGGGTTCTAAGCTGGCAGCCTGTGTCCTGCTTCTCAGCTAGAAGCCTGTGTCCTGCTTCTCAGCTATCAGCTTGTGACCTGGTTCTCAGCTAGCAGCCTGTGTACAGGTTTTCATCAAGCAGTGTGTGCCTGTTTCTCAGATTACAGCCTGTGTCCATATTCTTAGATAGCGGCCTAGATCCTGGTTCTATGCTAGCAGCCTGTGTTCTGGTTTTTAGCAGCCTGTATTTTGGTCTCTCTACAGAAATACTGTGTTTCTTGGCCTTTCCACACCATGCCTGTGTCATCTGCCTTCTCTACAGCACGGTTGTCTCCTTTGGCCTCTCAGTACATCTAGCTAGTGTCTTCTTGCCTCTTAGCAGCAAGCGTATGTTCTCTGGCCTCTCAGCAGTGAGACTGTGTCTGCTTGGGCAATCCTTCTGCTCTGGCCACTCATATGTAAGCCTGCCTACTGGCCTTGTTCATAAGTCTGTTCTTTTGGAAGCTTTTCCATCACAGCTTCACATCCTAAAGTCACTTTTGAATGTTGACGAGTAGCATATAGCCTTTGTTTGACTTTGCCTATCCTGCATTGCTTTATAATTAGTTATTTCTTTCTGCTTAAATTCTGAATTATCTTTTATGTTTTCAGATGTATGTTAAGTAAGACTGTTTTTCATTATTTTTGAGCAGAAGCTCTAGAAAAATTAAAGATTTGTCATTAGTTATCTGCTTGTTTTTTATTTTATTTTCCTACCAAACTTGACAGATGTAGGAGCATTTTACCTGCTTGGGAGATGTGTAAAGGCCTTATATATTATTGTCTCTGATCGCTGATCGGGTTTCCTTGCTTCCTTGTAAGCCGCTTTCTCAAGTGGTACCTGCTGGCTCTTTGCAGATTAGGTGTATTGGATGTGTGCTGATGCAACCAGAGCTGTGATTGACGGTGAAAATTATTTCTCTATCCCCAGAGACCTCCCGACTAGTGAAATTCCTCTCAGGCACATTTGTCACCGTGCTGCAGGTTTGTTCTGTTCTAGAAAGGAAATCAGATAAACTTTCCACCGAGGACAGCGAATGACAAGCCAACATCTGTCTGATAATCTGGCATCCAGATGTGCAAAGAGCTTGTCCCTCTGTAGACACACATACATACAAGTTACACACCTATGCAAACAATGAAACTAATTACATACAGAAACTTTGTTTTTAACCCCTTAACGTGTCAGATAGGGTTACAATGCATTATGTCCAAATTCCCTGTAGCATTTCAACATACATAGGATTATATTAAAACAAATTTATCTGTTAGTGAATATCTTTTTAAAGGGATGCAATTCTTTTATAGACAGAGCCGAAAGAGAGACACTTGTTACATACTTGTAATGAGCTATTATTTACTTTAAGAACGTTGTAACATACCTATATAAACATATAAAGTAGATGCAGACAAACGTACAGTATATTTGATTTATACAAGAAAGCAGGATTTGCGGAGGAGAGTGCTGTGCTTTGCAAAAGAGAGTGTTGATTGGATATGTCAAGGACATCTAAAAAGCAGTAGAGAGCTTGCGTCACTCTGCTCTATCCCCTCCTTTAAAAAAAGAGAGGTATAAAATGAGCAAAATAATGCTGTAATAGAATAAAATATCCAAATTAAAATACTAATCATGAAAATGCTTATAATATGGTGGTGCACCAGTCTAACTTGTTTAGATTGTCTGCTCTATACTCATATCGTGATCTTAAAAAGTACACATTAAATAACTCTCTGTTATGAATCGGTTTGTATCATCAGGTGATTATTATGATGTTTATATAAAATGAATATAATATCGCCTTCTAACTTTAAACTGTTTACCAGATAACTAAACCCAGTACCCAGGGATACACACAGATAAATGTTATATTTTGAAATTGTAAGAATGAAAGGAAAACGAAAAAAAAAACAAAAACAATTTGTGTGTAACACAGAAACAAAAATCACAAAAAGACGATGTATTGGCAAACACTAAAGTTCCAGTGCCCATTAACAAGCCCAGGGTGTGAGTGCGAGTGTTTCTAGAAAGGCCTCCCTAGCACTGCAATTGGGATGCAAATAGCCTGAGGCAGCAGAGGCGAGAGAAGATAACGTGATACGTTTAGTGCCGGAGGACCTTCATTAGCTCTGCATAGTGAAGGTTTTTCACCCTAGTGTTGTTAATAATGAATGTTAGCGCACACTTCGTATAACGTGTTCTAACACATAAAAAACATAGTTAACCCTGCCAGTGCCGCAGAGATTCTTATCATACATGCATAACCAAATTATGGGTTAGATTACGAGTGGAGTGCTATTTTGAACTTACACTCAGTAATACCATTGCACGTATACAGGGAGTGCAGAATTATTAGGCAAGTTATATTTTTGAGGATTAATTTTATTATTGAACAACAACCATGTTCTCAATGAACCCAAAAAACTCATTAATATCAAAGCTGAATAGTTTTGGAAGTAGTTTTTAGTTTGTTTTTAGTTATAGCTATTTTAGGGGGATATCTGTGTGTGCAGGTGACTATTACTGTGCATAATTATTAGGCAACTTAACAAAAAACAAATATATACCCATTTCAATTATTTATTTTTACCAGTGAAACCAATACAACATCTCAACATTCACAAATATACATTTCTGACATTCAAAAACAAAACAAAAACAAATCAGTGACCAATATAGCCACCTTTCTTTGCAAGGACACTCAAAAGCCTGCCATCCATGGATTCTGTCAGTGTTTTGATCTGTTCACCATCAACATTGCGTGCAGCAGCAACCACAGCCTCCCAGACACTGTTCAGAGAGGTGTACTGTTTTCCCTCCTTGTAAATCTCACATTTGATGATGGACCACAGGTTCTCAATGGGGTTCAGATCAGGTGAACAAAGAGGCCATGTCATTAGATTTTCTTCTTTTATACCCTTTCTTGCCAGCCACGCTGTGGAGTACTTGGACGCGTGTGATGGAGCATTGTCCTGCATGAAAATCATGTTTTTCTTGAAGGATGCAGACTTCTTCCTGTACCACTGCTTGAAGAAGGTGTCTTCCAGAAACTGGCAGTAGGACTGGGAGTTGAGCTTGACTCCATCCTCAACCCGAAAAGGCCCCACAAGCTCATCTTTGATGATACCAGCTCAAACCAGTACTCCACCTCCACCTTGCTGGCGTCTGAGTCGGACTGGAGCTCTGCCCTTTACCAATCCAGCCACGGGCCCATCCATCTGGCCCATCAAGACTCACTGTCATTTCATCAGTCCATAAAACCTTAGAAAAATCAGTCTTGAGATATTTCTTGGCCCAGTCGTGACGTTTCAGCTTGTGTGTCTTGTTCAGTGGTGGTCGTCTTTCAGCCTTTCTTACCTTGGCCATGTCTCTGAGTATTGCACACCTTGTACTTTTGGGCACTCCAGTGATGTTGCAGCTCTGAAATATGGCCAAACTGGTGGCAAGTGGCATCTTGGCAGCTGCACGCTTGACTTTTCTCAGTTCCTGGGCAGTTATTTTGCGCCTTGGTTTTTCCACACGCTTCTTGCGACCCTGTTGACTATTTTGAATGAAACGCTTGATTGTTCGATGATCACGCTTCAGAAGCTTTGCAATTTTAAGAGTGCTGCATCCCTCTGCAAGATATCTCACTATTTTTTACTTTTCTGAGCCTGTCAAGTCCTTCTTTTGACCCATTTTGCCAAAGGAAAGGAAGTTGCCTAATAATTATGCACACCTGATATAGGGTGTTGATGTCATTAGACCACACCCCTTCTCATTACAGAGATGCACATCACCTAATATGCTTAATTGGTAGTAGGCTTTCGAGCCTATACAGCTTGGAGTAAGACAACATGCATAAAGAGGATGATGTGGTCAAAATACTCATTTGCCTAATAATTCTGCACTCCCTGTATTTGTGCGCTGGTTTTACAAGTATAACACAATTGCCGAAAGCCAAGCTCTCACAAGAGTGCGCTTCCATAGGTTCCAATGGAAGCCTCGTTTTCATGCCGGCAGCCACGGCAAACAACCTGGCACAGCGCAGAGGGCAAATCGTGCAGCAATACACATATACATAAATATTTATGTATTTATGTGTATATACACATATTAACACATATGTATATATATATATATATATATATATATTTAGAGAGAAAACACAGTCCCCCATTAAACTCATTTTAAAGGCACCCCACATCCCCTCACTTTAACCCCTTATAACTGCTTTGTGCAGTTTAAAACAAAAACAACAAAAAAACAAAGATGATCATATTTATATTCTATGTTTATGTACTGTTCTCTTTATTTTGGGGCAACTTTTTGTTTTTAACCAGAGGTATGACCTCAGGTTAATTGTGCTTAGTTCAAATTGAAACCGCGAGCTTGCGGTAGCATTAATCAGCCACTTGTAATGGCTGGTTATTTAAAGTGCGCTGGCTCCACTTGTAATCTGGTCCTAAGAAGGGCCCTCCCACCCCCCCCACCCCCAAAAAAGGGAATTTGATACATATCTTTTTTTTTTAACATAGAAAAAAAAATGTGAATCAGATTACATGTCTGCAAAAGGAGGTACCCTGTGCCCACAGTCTGTGAGATGGTCTGACCCCCTATTACTGTATATAGTGACATTGTTTAACCCACCAGTACTGTATATAGTGAGTCAGTGACACAGTCTGTAATCTGCCGGTGAGATGGCTGGCCTGACCCTACCTGCCCCAGTACTTTATAAAGTGACCACAGTAGTCTGTGACATGGTCCAGCCCCCCTGTACTGTTTATAGTGGTACTGTATAGTGACACTGTTTACCCCTTCCACCCATGCTGTAGTAACAAGGTCTGTAATTTGCTGGTTCCACAAACATAAACACACACACACACACACACACATGCATAAATACACACAGTCACATTCATACACACACACACATACATACACACACACACACATAAACACCAATGGGTAAAACAGAAAGACTAACCCCTGTAGTCAGAGACACTAGTGAAGCATCGTGTCACACTCACATGATATCAGTGCAGGCAGAGGCAGGTCAACGTTTTTCATTAAAAAAAAATTAAGCTGGGCCCCCACCCTTGGGGGCCCAGTCGCAATTGCAACCTCTGCACCCCCTGTAGTTTCGCCCCTGCTGGTATTGATGGATACTCTGAAAGTTGTTTGCTAGCATACATGTGTTTCTTTTTTGTTCATCCAATTTATTGTATCTGTTTCCATGTTCCAAATCACTTGATTGAAGAATTCAACATGGTAAAATAAGCCCTTTTAAAAACCCAAAGCAAAAGAATCCAAAAGTTAAACTGGGAGACGGACAGAAAGCTGGGGGAGGGGGGCAGCAGTTTGTATGCGAGTACATAGTAAATACTTTTTCAAACGAGGAGTCAGGAGTAAAATTTTAGGAGCCACTACTGCCATTCTTAGCACTTAAAGGGATACTAAACCCAATTTTTTTCTTTCATGATTCAGATAGAGCATGAGATTTTAAGCACCTTTCTAATTTACTCCTATTATCAATTTTTGTTCTCATGCTATCTTGATTTGAAAAAGCAGTAATGTAAGCTTTAGAGCCAGACCATTTTGTGTTCCGCACATGGGTAGAACTTGCTGATTTGTGGCTAAATGTAGCAAACCAATCAGCAGCTCTACCAAGGTGCTGAACTAAAAAATGGGCCGGCTCCTAACCTTTTATTACTGCTTTTTCAAATCAAGATAACATGAGAACAAAGAAAAATTGATAATAGGATAAAATTGCATGCTCTATCTGAATCATGAAAGAAAAAACGTGGGGTTAGTATCCCTTTAAAGGAAGCATTTTATATATGCTGAATATATGTCAACAATTAAGAAATTTTTGCAAATTATCTGCACAAAAAACTTGGTTTCGTTTTATGGTTGTGCTGATTCAGGTTGGGGTGATTACATTGGGAGAGACAAGTAGAGAGGTTACACTGGGCATTGTTGAGGATGATGATGATCCTTTGAGATGATGTTTGTGCTGTGAAGGTCATAGGGGGATCACTTCTAACTATTTGCATTAGGGAGGTAACATTAGGGGAAAGAAACAAGATGTTGTATAAGTGCAGTTATAATACATCAGTAGTACTGTGGGTGGTAGAATTAAGGAGCAGCTTCAGATTGGTTCCCACTAACTTTACATATAATCAGAGTGTTACTGTACAGAGCACAAGTTATCTGATAGCTCCAACTGTTTATTAAGACTGGGAGCTAAGAAGTCTTGATAACATATGTTGAAATTTGGGTCTAAGGAGTCTTCTGCAAAGTGAATTGTTGTGATGCTATGCACTTATGGCCCAGAGGCTGAACTTTTCTTTTCTGCGATGAGATTTTTTTTAGTGAACAAATTTTCTGCAGGTCATTTTTAAATAAAACTCAATTTTAAATGAATCAGTTACACATAGGGCTAGATTTATCAAGCCCCTACGGCAGCAAGTTCTCACAAGACCGCTGCTTCCCTAAACTCTTCGCCACCTCTAAACTGGCGAAATTCAATCTCCTCGGTCGTGTCCGACCGGTTAGATTGACAGCTCCTGCCCGCGCGTGATTGGCTGTGCGCGGGCAGGGGGCGGGATTGCGCGCTAGCGCAATATTGCGCTCGTGTGTAATGCCAAATACCTGTGGGTAATTTCGCCCTGCCACAGGCGAGCTGAGGCGTATAGGGGCGCGTATACGCGCCCCTGTACGCCTCAGCTATAATAAATCTAGCCCTAAGGCACCAGTTCAATTGCAATGTGTTGGTTAACTGAAGAATAAAGCAATTTTTAACATTGTATAACATAGTGCAGTAGTTGAAAATTTCATTGCAAATAAGCGGCATTCAAAAAAAAGAAAATTTTAAAATGCCTCTTCAATAAATCTGTTTCCTTTTCTCTTGGTCTAACATAGAAATGTAGTAATAAAAAAGATGCAATGCTCATACTAACGTCTTACATTCAGAATAAACAGCTTTTTTGCAGCCCGGGAAAGGCTAGGGTACGGGTTTGAATTTTTTTTCTCTGAGAGCAAGCCAACAAGCAATGCACTGCTGCTTTGCAGCGCTACTGCATATTTGACTGTTCGCTTCAAACATCACTTTGCTCTGGATGCACTGTGCCAAGGAAAACTTACACAGTAAAGCCAGAGCACAGCTCTGTTTGAAGAACTGTCTAATGTGGAGCAGCACTACAAAGTTCAAGCGCTAACAGTGCCTGCATGTGTCCTCCTCTTTCTGCAAACATGCTTCATTTTCTGCAATGACATCTCAGATCACTGTATGTTCTGCCTTGGGGTTTATGGGATTAACTAGTCATGCAATATTTCTCAGAACAACGCGTTAACCAGCATAATATGACAGATATCTCACAAAAAAATATGACAGATAACTCACAAAAAATAAAATAAAGGAATATACACAATGTAAGGATTCTAAAAAATGTTTTAAGAAATACATATTATATTGCTACATATTATATTTGCAATAAATGTGTCTACTCTCACTTCTAGATTGATGAACACATATATTGCACATTTAGTCATTACTCAGCTTCTGCTTGACAGGCTGAGCAGCTCTGTGTGTGTGTATATGTGTATATGTGTATATACAGTATATATATATATATATATATATATATATATATATATATATATATATATATATATATATATATAATACACACACACACACACACATCAACATTAATGGCTAGGCATTAGGGACCCTCAGGAGGTTGAGGGGGTCATTATTGTTTTGTAGGCAGGGCTGTGTCAGGAGGGTCAGGGTCATGGATGGATACAGGGTGCGACCATGGGCCTGTCGGGGATGTCTGTGGGCGTATCTGGGTGGGACAGAATTAGGGACTATCCCTCTAAAGTATGGACAGTTGGGAGGTCTGTATATGTGAGTTTGTGTGTATATACTGTGTGTGTATATATATATATATATATATATATATATATATAATTCTTTATTAATAAAGCGCCAACAGATTCCTCAGCACTGTCCATGGGTACAATACAATATAAGACCCCGGACAAAATTTAACAAACAAATACAGGGGGAATTAAGGGCCCTATTCCATCGGAACTTACTATATATATATATATATATATATATATATATATATATATATATATATATATATATATATATATATATATATAAATATATATAAATACAAATATTATATATGTAGTTATATATAACTTAAGTATGGGGCTGTCTGGCTTTGGCTTTCTCTGTCCACTGGCTTGTCAAATTCTGCCATACTGTTCAGGAAGTGTGCCAAAACCTGGCTGGTCTATTTTGTCTGTCTCACTAAACTTGGCTATGCCTTATGCCAGCCTAAATATTCTCAATAAGCTATATACCTTGTGCCAGCCTAGATAGTCTGCTGCCGGTTTCATTAAGCTATATGCCTTGTGCCAGCCTAGATAGTCTGCTGCCGGTCTCATTAAGCTGTATGTCTTGTGCCAGCTTAGATAGTCTGCTGCCGGTCTCACTAAGCTATATGCCTTGTGCCAGCCTAGATAGTCTGCTGCCGGTCTCTCCAAGCTTTATGCCTTGTGCCAGCCTAGGTAGCCTGCTGTCGGTCTCACCAAGCTATATGCCTTGTTCCAGCTTAGTCAGCTGCCAATCTCGCTAAGCCATATGCCTTGTGCCAGTCTAGATAATCTGCTGCCAGTCTCACTAAGCTATATGCCTTGTGCCAGCCTATATAGTTTCCTGCCAGTCTCACTTAGCTATATGCCTTGTGCAAGCTTAGTCTCCTGCCATTCTAACTAAGCTATATGCCTTGTGCCAGCTTAAATAGTATCCTGCCGGTCTCGCTAAGCTATATGCCTTGTGCCAGTCTAGATAGTCTCCTGACAGTCTCATTAAGATATTTGCCTTGTGCCAGCTTAGATAGTCTTCTGCTGGTCTTATTAAGCTGTATGCCTTGTTCCAACTTAGCTTCCTACCTGTCTCGCTAAGCTATATGCCTTGTGCCAGCCTAGATAGTCTTCTGCTGGTCTTACTAAGCTATATGCCTTATTCCAACTTAGCTTCCTACTGGTCTTGCTAAGCTATATGCCTTGTGCCAGCCTAGATAGTCTTCTGCTGGTCTTACTAAGCTATATGCCTTATTCCAACTTAGTTTCCTACCGGTCTCATTAAGCTATATGCTTTGTGCCAGCCTAGATAGTCTTCTGCTGGTCTTACTAAGCTATATGCCTTATTCCAACTTAGTTTCCTACCGGTCTCGCTAAGCTATATGCCTTGTGCCAGCCTAGATAGTCTTCTGCTGGTCTTACTAAGCTATATGCCTTATTCCAACTTAGCTTCCTACTGGTCTTGCTAAGCTATATGCCTTGTGCCAGCCTAGATAGTCTTCTGCTGGTCTTACTAAGCTATATGCCTTATTCCAACTTAGTTTCCTACCGGTCTCATTAAGCTATATGCTTTGTGCCAGCTTAGATAGTTGGTATTTTTTTTTAGCAACATTAAGTCCTTTTAGGAAGAATAGGCACTAACCAGTAGATTTTAATATTCAGAACCAATGTTTCAAGCCATTTGTTTTATATTTGTATACAATTATGATCAGACTTGCAGTGAACACATTTCATGATAAATCTCCTACAGGTATTTACTATTTATTTAAAGACATTCTAGAACAAGAGGCCATGTGCACATGGTTATGTCTTCATATCTAAACATAGCAAGAAATACTCATTATCAGAAACTATCAGGAAAAGTGTAATGACATCCAGAGGATAAATGGAGGATTTGAATGTGAATTTAAATATAAATTGGCAATCTGTGTAGAATTATAAAACAAGTAGCTGAATACACCATTATAGAAGATGGTTGTAGTAAGACAGATAACTGGACCAAGAGCTTTATTTGCCCCTGTTATGTAGCATGATACACAGAATGATTTAGTAGTGTGGACAGTTAAGGCAGCTTTTGCCACTAACATGAACATGTGATGCTGGGCCATCTTATTTATAATGACAGAAACTTATGCTAGTTGCGTTAAGGAGAAAGAAATAAAGCATAAAGCTTTTTTCTTCTGTTATGTGTGATCAGTCCACGGGTCATCATTACTTCTGGGATATAACTCCTCCCCAACAGGAAATGCAAGAGGATTCACCCAGCAGAGCTGCATATAGCTCCTCCCCTCTACGTCAGTCCCAGTCATTCTCTTGCACCCAACGACTAGATAGGATGTGTGAGAGGACTATGGTGATTATACTTAGTTTTTATGACTTCAATCAAAAGTTTGTTATTTTAAAATAGCACCGGAGCGTGTTATTACTTCTCTGGCAGAGTTTGAGGAAGAATCTGTCAGAGTTTTTTACTATGATTTTAACCGGAGTAGTTAAGATCATATTGCTGTTCTCGGCCATCTGAGGGAGGTAAAGGCTTCAGATCAGGGGACAGCGGGCAGAGGAATCTGCATTGAGGTATGTAGCAGTTTTTATTTTCTGAATGGAATTGATGAGAAAATCCTGCCATACCGTTAAAATGACATGTATGTATACACTTCAGTATTCTGGGGATGGTATTTCACCGGAACTACTCTGTTAAAGGTCACTAATCCTTTTTAATAACTATTTATCATGTTAAACGTTTTTGCTGGAATGTAGAATCGTTTACATTGCTGAGGTACTGTGTGAATAAATATTTGGGCATTATCCACTTGGCAGTTTTTTTGCTTTAATTGTGACAGTTTCGTTTCTCTTCACTGCTGTGTGGGAGAGGGAGGGGCCGTTTTTGGCGCTCTTTGCTACGCATCAAAAAATACCAGTCAGTTACTTTTATTTTTCCTGCATGATCCGGTTCATCTCTGATAGATCTCAGGGGTCTTCAAACTTCTTTGAAGGGAGGTAATTCTCTCAGCAGAGCTGTGAGAATTCTTATAGTGACTGTGAATAAAAACGTTGCTTTGTATTTTTTATGTCAAATTTAATTATTGTTATTTTACTAATGGGAACAAACCTTTGCTAAAAGTTTTGTTGTTTTAAAGTTTGATGCTATAACTGTTTTTCAGTTCACTATTCAACTGTCATTTAATCGTTAGTACCTCTTTGAGGCACAGTACGTTTTTTGCTAAAAAAGATTATAACCAAGTTGTAAGTTTTTTGCTAGTGTGTTAAACATGTCTGACTCAGAGGAAGATATCTGTGTCATTTGTTCCAATGCCAAGGTGGAGCCCAATAGAAATTTATGTACTAACTGTATTGATGCTACTTTAAATAAAAGTCAATCTGTACAATGTGAACAAATTTCACCAAACAGCGAGGGGAGAGTTATGCCGACTAACTCGCCTCACGCGGCAGTACCTGCATCTCCCGCCCGGGAGGTGCGTGATATTTTGGCGCCTAGTACATCTGGGCGGCCATTACAGATAACATTACAAGATATGGCTACTGTTATGACTGAAGTTTTGTCTAAATTACCAGAACTAAGAGGCAAGCGTGATCACTCTGGGGTGAGAACAGAGTGCGCTGACAATGCTAGGGCCATGTCTGATACTGCGTCACAGCTTGCAGAGCATGAGGACGGAGAGCTTCATTCTGTGGGTGACGGTTCTGATCCAAACAGATTGGACTCAGATATTTCAAATTTTAAATTTAAATTGGAGAACCTCCGTGTATTACTAGGGGAGGTCTTAGCAGCTCTCAACGATTGTAACACCGTTGCAATACCAGAGAAACTGTGTAGGTTGGATAAATACTTTGCGGTACCGGCGAGTACTGACGTTTTTCCTATACCTAAGAGACTAACTGAAATTGTTACTAAGGAGTGGGATAGACCCGGTGTGCCGTTCTCACCCCCTCCAATATTTAGAAAGATGTTTCCAATAGACGCCACCACTCGGGACTTATGGCAAACGGTCCCCAAGGTGGAGGGAGCAGTTTCTACTTTAGCTAAGCGTACCACTATCCCGGTGGAGGATAGCTGTGCTTTCTCAGATCCAATGGATAAAAAATTAGAGGGTTACCTTAAGAAAATGTTTGTTCAACAAGGTTTTATATTACAACCCCTTGCATGTATCGCGCCGATTACGGCTGCGGCAGCATTTTGGATTGAGTCGCTTGAAGAGAACCTTAGTTCATCTACGCTAGACGACATTACGGACAGGCTTAGAGTCCTTAAACTAGCTAATTCCTTCATTTCGGAGGCCGTAGTACATTTAACCAAACTTACGGCTAAGAACTCAGGATTCGCCATACAGGCACGTAGGGCGCTGTGGCTAAAATCCTGGTCAGCTGATGTTACTTCTAAGTCCAAATTACTTAATATACCTTTCAAGGGGCAGTCTTTATTTGGGCCCGGTTTGAAAGAGATTATCGCTGACATTACAGGAGGTAAGGGCCACGCCCTACCTCAAGACAAAGCCAAAGCTAAGGCTAGACAGTCTAATTTTCGTCCCTTTCGGAACTTTAAAACAGGAGCAGCATCAACCTCCACTGCACCAAAACAGGAAGGAGCTGTTGCTCGTTACAGGCAAGGCTGGAAGCCTAACCAGTCCTGGAACAAGAGCAAGCAGGCCAGGAAACCTGCTGCTGCCCCAAAGACAGCATGAACCGAGAGCCCCCGATCCGGGACCGGATCTAGTGGGGGGCAGACTCTCTCTCTTCGCCCAGGCCTGGGCAAGAGATGTTCAGGATCCCTGGGCTCTAGAGATCATATCGCAGGGATACCTTCTAGACTTCAAATTATCTCCCCCAAGAGGGAGATTTCATCTGTCAAGGTTGTCAACAAACCAGATAAAGAAAGAAGCGTTTCTACGCTGCGTACAAGATCTGTTATTAATGGGAGTGATCCATCCGGTTCCGCGGTCGGAACAAGGACAAGGGTTCTACTCAAACCTGTTTGTGGTTCCCAAAAAAGAGGGAACTTTCAGGCCAATCTTAGATTTAAAGACTCTAAACAAATTCCTAAGAGTTCCATCGTTCAAAATGGAAACTATTCGGACAATCTTACCCATGATCCAAGAGGGTCAGTACATGACCACAGTGGATTTAAAGGATGCTTACCTTCACATACCGATCCACAAAGATCATCACCGGTATCTAAGGTTTGCCTTCTTAGACAGGCACTACCAGTTTGTAGCTCTTCCATTCGGATTGGCTACGGCTCCAAGAATCTTCACAAAGGTTCTGGGTGCCCTTCTAGCGGTACTAAGACCGCGAGGGATTTCGGTAGCTCCGTACCTAGACGACATTCTAATTCAAGCTTCAAGCTTTCAAACTGCCAAGTCTCATACAGAGTTAGTTCTGGCATTTCTAAGGTCGCATGGATGGAAAGTGAACGAAAAGAAGAGTTCTCTCTTTCCTCTCACAAGAGTTCCATTCTTGGGGACTCTTATAGATTCTGTAGAAATGAAGATTTACCTGACAGAAGACAGGTTAACAAAGCTTCAAAATGCATGCCGCGTCCTTCATTCCATTCAACACCCGTCAGTAGCTCAATGCATGGAGGTGATCGGCTTAATGGTAGCGGCAATGGACATAGTACCTTTTGCACGCCTACACCTCAGACCGCTGCAATTATGCATGCTAAGTCAGTGGAATGGGGATTACTCAGATTTGTCCCCTACTCTGAATCTGAATCAAGAGACCAGAAATTCTCTTCTATGGTGGCTTTATCGGCCACACCTGTCCAGGGGGATGCCATTCAGCAGGCCAGACTGGACAATTGTAACAACAGACGCCAGCCTACTAGGTTGGGGCGCTGTCTGGAATTCTCTGAAGGCTCAGGGACTATGGAATCAGGAGGAGAGTCTCCTTCCAATAAACATTCTGGAATTGAGAGCAGTTCTCAATGCCCTTCTGGCTTGGCCCCAGTTAACAACTCGGGGGTTCATCAGGTTTCAGTCGGACAACATCACGACTGTAGCTTACATCAACCATCAGGGAGGGACAAGAAGCTCCCTAGCAATGATGGAAGTATCAAAGATAATTCGCTGGGCAGAGTCTCACTCTTGCCACCTGTCAGCAATCCACATCCCGGGAGTGGAGAACTGGGAGGCGGATTTCTTGAGTCGCCAGACTTTTCATCCGGGGGAGTGGGAACTTCATCCGGAGGTCTTTGCCCAAATACTTCGACGTTGGGGCAAACCAGAGATAGATCTCATGGCGTCTCGCCAGAACGCCAAACTTCCTCGCTACGGGTCCAGATCCAGGGATCCGGGAGCAGTTCTGATAGATGCTTTGACAGCACCTTGGAACTTCAGGATGGCTTATGTGTTTCCACCCTTCCCGCTGCTTCCTCGATTGATTGCCAAAATCAAACAGGAGAGAGCATCAGTAATTCTAATAGCACCTGCATGGCCACGCAGGACTTGGTATGCAGATCTAGTGGACATGTCATCCTGTCCGCCTTGGTCTCTACCTCTAAGACAGGACCTTCTGATACAGGGTCCATTCAAACATCAAAATCTAACTTCTCTGAAGCTGACTGCTTGGAAATTGAACGCTTGATTTTATCAAAACGTGGTTTTTCTGAGTCGGTTATTGATACCCTAATTCAGGCTAGGAAGCCTGTTACCAGAAGGATTTACCATAAAATATGGCGGAAATACCTATACTGGTGCGAATCCAAAGGTTACTCCTGGAGTAAGGTTAGGATCGCTAGGATACTGTCTTTTCTACAAGAAGGTTTAGAAAAGGGTTTATCAGCTAGTTCATTAAAGGGACAGATTTCAGCTCTGTCCATCTTGTTACACAGACGTCTGTCAGAAAATCCAGACGTCCAGTCCTTTTGTCAGGCTTTAGCTAGGATCAAGCCTGTGTTTAAAGCTGTTGCTCCACCATGGAGTTTAAACTTAGTTCTTAACGTTTTACAGGGTGTTCCGTTTGAACCCCTTCATTCCATTGATATAAAAATGTTATCTTGGAAAGTTCTGTTTTTAATGGCTATTTCCTCGGCTCGAAGAGTCTCTGAGTTATCAGCCTTACATTGTGATTCCCCTTATCTGATTTTTCACTCAGACAAGGTAGTTCTGCGTACTAAACCTGGGTTCTTACCTAAGGTAGTCACTAACAGGAACATCAATCAAGAGATTGTTGTCCCATCCTTGTGTCCAAATCCTTCTTCAAAGAAGGAACGTCTTTTACACAATCTGGATGTAGTTCGTGCCCTCAAGTTCTACTTGCAGGCAACTAAAGATTTTCGCCAAACTTCTTCCTTGTTTGTCGTTTACTCTGGACAGAGGAGAGGTCAAAAAGCTTCTGCTACCTCTCTCTCTTTTTGGCTTCGTAGCATAATACGTTTAGCCTATGAGACTGCTGGACAGCAGCCTCCTGAAAGAATTACAGCTCACTCCACTAGAGCTGTGGCTTCCACTTGGGCCTTTAAGAATGAGGCCTCTGTTGAACAGATTTGCAAGGCTGCAACTTGGTCTTCACTTCATACTTTTTCCAAATTTTACAAATTTGACACTTTTGCTTCTTCGGAGGCTATTTTTGGGAGAAAGGTTCTTCAGGCAGTGGTTCCTTCTGTATAATGAGCCTGCCTTTCCCTCCCGTCATCCGTGTACTTTTGCTTTGGTATTGGTATCCCAGAAGTAATGATGACCCGTGGACTGATCACACATAACAGAAGAAAACATAATTTATGCTTACCTGATAAATTCCTTTCTTCTGTTGTGTGATCAGTCCACGGCCCGCCCTGTTTTTAAGGCAGGTAAATATCTTTTAAATTATACTCCAGTCACCACTTCACCCTTGGTTACTCCTTTCTCGTTGATTCTTGGTCGAATGACTGGGACTGACGTAGAGGGGAGGAGCTATATGCAGCTCTGCTGGGTGAATCCTCTTGCATTTCCTGTTGGGGAGGAGTTATATCCCAGAAGTAATGATGACCCGTGGACTGATCACACAACAGAAGAAAGGAATTTATCAGGTAAGCATAAATTATGTTTTTTCTAGCAAACAACTTCATAAATTAGCTGCTGCTGTTTCTTACGATTTCTAATTTGTGTTCAATGTTGCTTTAAAAAATAAATAGATAAATAGGGATGTGAGCTGGAAGAACATACATTAGACAGGAAGAGGTTTAGCCCAATATTCTTGTTTTATTATTGTTCATAACAACATTAACAGAGATGACAAAACTTTTCATTGACAGATTTGTTATAGTTACAGTCTAGATCAATCACAAGTAATACAGTTGTTCACAATAACGTCAAAGGTACATCATTAAGGCACGATTTCACACATTTCCTGACAGCTTCGGGAAGGGATGAATTGCCATAAGTAGGTTCAGCTCGAGGAGCTTACATTTAGGTTGCGTTTATAATCCCTACTCGGGTTATGGTTTGTCTTATTAATTAGGGGAATTTAAGATCACAAATAGGGTGGAGATAGAGAATAGGGATTATACGTATTTGCAGAATATCTTGATATTAATCTTCTTCTTTTAAACATATCATAAAAATTATAATAAGTCTCGACACCGGTGCATCAAGCCTCGACAAAGGACTTCTCCACTGGGGCCAAAAGCATTACCCATGATCTATGTTAATCTAGCTGACCTTAGAAGTCTAATCTATCAACAAAGTAGTAGAAATACCTCTCTAGTTTCAGGTTGGTGTGATCCACATGTTTAGCGTTGGGGGTGTCTCTGACTTCCACAATCTTGGAATTATTTGTTTGGCACTATAAATAGCTTATTGCAGGAGGGCTGTGTGTTGTTTGGAGGGTAACTTAGGTATAACATTGAATAGATATATTAAAGGATCCGACCAGGCAGTAGGGGTAATAGTTGATTTGGTTATGAATGGTAATCCAATCTGATTCGTTAGTCTACTATATGTGTGAGATGGGTGAGAAAAAAAGTATAGTCTCTAGTATTGGGGTGTATAAATCTCCAGATGTCATACAAGTTGTGATCTTTAAGGGCCTTCCATAAATAGGATGCTGTTCATTTTGAGGTTCTAGAAGTTGTGTTTGCGTTATCCAAAGATGGTTGAAACGGAAAATTAAAATCTCCCCCAATGAACACTGGGCCTTTGGATATACTGTATCTACTAATTTACGAAAAAGTGTTTGAAAGAAGGGGATATGATTGGAGTTGGGAGCATAAATATTAATAATTGTAATTGGTCTTCCATATAACAATCCAGCGATTCCCAAAAACCTGCCTTCTGTGTCTTTAACTAACTATGACAGTGTAAAAGGGATTTGTCTGCGGAATAATATACTCACTCCACAGTGTTTTGTGGGGGCTCTACTGTGGTAATGTTGGGTATAATATCTGCCATAGTACTTGGGTATTGTGCTTTCTTGAAATGAGTCTCCTGTAATAAAAGAATGTCCGCTCCCCATTTGTGTAGGTCTGAGAAGGCTTGGGATCGTTTACAAGGCGAGTTCAACCCTTTAGCATTTTGGGTTATAATGGAGATAGGGTGTGTTTTATGTTTCATTATATTAGTATTAAAGGTAATAGAGTGGTTGGGAATGTGTTATCACAATCATGTCTAGTATCAATGTTGACGATAAGACGGTATAAGAAAAGAAAAAACATAGAACATATAAACCTGTACTCAAAACAAATACAATCACAATAACATAAGTAATTATTCAAACTTTAATGAAATTCAGAACCTGACATCTTGTGCCAGAGGGATCGATCCAGATGGTCAGCACAAACAATGCAGACAGCCATCTATCTCGTCACCTTAACTGAACAAAATGGGTGGTAAGAAGAAGAGGATAATTCAATATGTGAAAAATATTAACTTGTATATAATGGGGGTACATAGTGCACAACAAAAATGTTTTTTTTTTATGTGGATTCTCAACAGAGGGGGATCCATAACAACATTTACTTGAAAACATTGGGGATGTTCTCAGTTTGGTAATCCAGGTGGGACACTGAGACTTAAGGCCATTGTTCAAAGAGTCAGTATCAAGCAGACATTGTGTATGATAATGGTATCTCCGCCTTATGAGAAGATTTGTCCTATTTGTTTAAGGATATGTTTTATACCTTGAAGGCGAAAAGTAAATTACTCACTGTTTGGAGATCCATCACGATGTCCGATATCTTTCATCCTGTGATGCTGAATCTTTTGGAATCCTTTATCCAAGCATCTTATAGGTTATCCTTATGCCTTAGAAAATAATGAATGTTTTCAGTATCCTGTAGGGTTTAGTTCTTGAGACAAGGTGACATTGATAAGGATGGTCTTGGAGCTTTTGGTACCATTCCTGGGGTGGAGGAAGGTTTCTTTGGATGTTTGGTAGGTACTGTCGCCCAAGTATGAGCATGATCTTGTTGAGGTGGTCCAGAGGACTCTGGGGCTAGCAATGAGGGCAAATCTGGTATATCCAGGCCCAATGCGTTGCAGAATCTCTGCACGTCTGAAGCATCCTTGCAGATAAGACGTCTGTCATCGTGTATCACTAGGATGTGTGTTGGGAAACCCCATCTGTAGGGTATGCGCTTATTGCGTAACAGTTGAGTAAGTGGCGAGAATTCTTTCCTCATTTGCAGCGTTCTCTGCAACAGGTCTGCGTAGAATTGAATAACTGTGCCACAAAACCTTACAGGTTGGTTCTTTCTGGACAGACTGAGTAGTTCTTCTTTGTCCCTGTAGTTTTTAAATTTCATGATGATATCTCTGGGCGGTGCAGAGTCAGCAGGTTTGGGGCAAAGAGCTCTATGATCCCTGTCCCAAGGAATTTCTTCTTTAGAGTTATTGCCTCTGAGATGGTTTAATAGAGCAGGTAGGTATGTTGGTAGATTCCTAGGTAGACCTGACTCGGGAACCCCCTGGATGCAAAGATTTTGTCTTCTGCTCCTATTTTCCAGGTCTTCAATTTTAGTATGTAGGGCCTCTATAGTTGAGTGAAAAGAGTCCACATGAGATTGAACTTTATCAAAGACTTCAGGCATGGTATCTGTCCCATCCTCCAGTGCTTCGACTCTGATGCCCAGTGTATTTTTGTCCTGTTTAAGGTCCACTAGCTCCTCATGGATGCAGGCACGTACTATGCCTGCTATATCTTGTTTCGATGGTAAAGCTGATAAGACCTCAGCTGGAACTTGGATAAGCTCCCGCCCTGGCTTCTCTGTGACTTGCAGACTTTTTAAGGGAGATGGCCGCTGAGGAGATGGGACCTGCTGAGGAGGTGTTGATGGTCCTTCTGTTTGAATAAAGAAGGATGCTACTGTTTGTCCTCTGAAAGATGAGGAATTTGTTGGCTTGTTCTGTTTTAAGTGTTTTGTAGAAGCCATAATAACCTGATAAAATAAGTAGTAAGTCTTCCTTATTGTGCTATGTGTTTCCGCTTAAGGACTGTCTGAGAGCTCTGTTATTGAGCAATGATCTAATGAAATGCTCAACAATGTAGCCCTGGGGTTAAATAATTATAGTACTCTAAATGGGCAGACAGGAAAGTCTCTTGACTGTTTTTTACTGTCTGTGTCGTCAGGCTGTACGCCAGTATAAGGCTTATGCTGCTCTTATTAATCCCTGTTTAGAGGTTTATATTGTATGCTCTTTTGCTTTAATTTGAGGTTTTTATAGTTATTTTGCCCTGTACAACATGCATGCCCACAGAGTGTATGATATGGCCTGATTGACATAGTCATATCTTAACCTTTAAGGTTGTCATACCTTTAATGGATCCCTCTACGTGGCGATCCGGCACTGCGTACCTTTCCCAAGTATGATGCCTAGTTTCTTTTATGTTGGCTGGCGTTATCCCCTCTTAGTGACCACAACGTTCTACCGTTATTGAGGTACAGCGTTAAGTAGCCTGCTAACACTGGAGGCCTCAGATCATTCCGACACATTTGAGAGTCGGAGTCGGGTACTTCTGGTTTTGGCAGTTAAGCATTAATGTTGAGAGCAAGGCGATCCGAAGTATATCATCCACATTATCATGATCAGGAGAGTCCGGATGTCTGTATCGTTCTTTTCCTCTGATGAGATCAGGATATTTGTGCACTAATGTCCCTTTCAGTGCTCCACTTACTCGGAGCTTAGGATTTATGTGGCCATCATTAACCGCTACTGGCTCCGCCCCCCTATCTCAGTACATTTTAACAGTTTTTTACAGTTAGACACTTCTAGTTCGTGTGTGTCATATAGATAACATTTTGCTCACTCCTGTAGAGTTATTTATGAGTCGGCACTGTAAGTTTGTCAAAATATCTGAAACAAGGGGCAGTCTGCAGAGGCTTAGATACAAGGTAATCCCAGAGGTAAAAAGTTTATTAATATAACAGTGTTGGTTATGCCAAAGCTGGGGAATGGATGATAATAAAAGGATTATCTATCTTTTTAAACAATAAACATTTTCAAGTAGACTTTAGAAAAGCTATGTAAACATAGTCAGCAGAAAAAAAGATAAGTAATAAAATATTAATTTTCAGTTGTTCTCAATAAGGCTTTGGTATACGGACAGAAATAATATAAGGATGTTTTTGTGTAAACTGAAAATAAAATAAGGTGATTTGATTTACCTGCGTGCTCAATCCATTTTAATGGGTTGTGGTGTCAAATAACAAAAACAGCTATTCCATATGCAAAAATAAACATAAGGGAGCAATATTTCATACATTTTGTGCTGCTGTAATTGGAAAAACATAAAGGGGAAACCAATTGGAAAAACATAAAGGGGAAACCAATTTTACAGTACACTGCTTCTAAAACTGCAGTAGAGAGGTGTACTCTGTATGATGAGTAACTTCTTCAGAGCTAAAGGAAGACACAGGGCAGCTGATGGGTTACTTATTGTTACACAGTTCAGCCTGCTAAGGTGGTGTGTGTGCAGTATACTACCCTATGATAATGATGAGTCCAGGTGCTCTTTACACCTGCAGTGTTATTTGGCAGTGATAGTGATCCTTCCTATAGTAAAAGCCTTTTATGTTTTCTACATATGTGACCATCTGCCCCCTGCTGGCAAGGATCTTGAACTTTTTTCAGCAAACTGGTTGTTTCTTCATATTATTAGCTGAAAACATTGCAGGGTGGAGCTAACAGCCCTCTTTTGATCTTAGAGGGTGACAGCTATGACTCGCCTTTCACATCTCTTTAAAGGAACAGTGTACTGTAAAAAAAATCCACTTTAATGTGCTTCCAGTGATCCAATTTACTTGATGGGATGACTGAGATTGTTTAAAAATAGCTCATTTATCATTAGTTTGTACCTATACTGAAAACTTCAATACTGTAATGGGTACAGAATAGCGTTTTAAACAAGAGCCTGCAAAATAAATTACACTCCCAGTGGGGTGAGAGAGATAGGTACTTAAATGTTGAATTGTTTTTGTGAGTATTGGACTTTGTGTATACATAAAGAGATAATACAAGGAAGCCTTTGAATATATAGAAAGATAAGATAGGGCTGCCTTCTCTCCTTGTAATCTCAGCTCATTTGGGTTGTGGTTTCAAAATGCAAAAACAGCTGTTTCATTTACAAATCTAGAGCTAAAAGGAACATTTACCATACAGTAAAAGTAATTTTACAGTATGCTGTCCTTTTAGACACAATTCATAGGTTAGTGGCAATTTTTTTTCATGCAGGATATTAAAGATTGCAGATAGGGAAACCAATCTATGGAGGTAATGTAACTTAAAATAAACACATGTTATGGAATGTGGTGTTTTGGAGAATGTTAATAAAATGACCTGTTTGCTATAAGCCAGTGAACCAATTAAAGTGGAATATTAGTGTAGCAGCCAGTCACCATCCATTTCCTGTTTAGCGGTTGCAATGTTGCGGCTCTCAAGTAGTTATTTAGCTATGTGTTTAAACCCTTTTGCAGGATTAAACACAGGCAGGGGCACTAGTGAAATCTTTTTTGGGCATTAGAATGCCACTTTAAAGTTTCCTGAGTTAGCATAAATGGTTTCATACAGGGATGAATTCTCTTTTACTGATTTGTGTTGTGCTAGAGCCCTGACTCTGCCTCTGAAGTGCCCACCACACCTACTGCTCCCTTAACAAAAAAACACACACAACTGCCACATGCCCCCATCATACCCCTGGGCCTGTACCTTATAGGCCCTCAGGCCAACTCTCATTCCTGGGGCCATTTATTTATGTTGTGAGGTAAATACACATTTGCAACACAGAATAGTGTTTGCCTCTCTCAAGAAAGTTTTTGATTTTGAATATATTGTTTCATTATTCTCTATGGTCACAAATTAGGATTTATTTTTAAAATAGTTCCACAAAGTTGTATGTAAGTTTATCAGCTGTCCTCAACAAAAATACTGGACAGTCTGTCAATGACTGGGCACAGTTGTAAATGAGGGTCACACATTGGCTTCCAAAAGCTCTACCTCAGCTCCGACGATTGTACACACAATGTATATTTCTCTTGTAAGATGTATCGAGTCCACGGATTCATCCTTTACTTGTGGGATATTCTCCTTCCCAACAGGAAGTGGCAAAGAGAGCACACAGCAGAGCTGTCCATATAGCTCCCCCTCTAGCTCCACCCCCCAGTCATTCTCTTTGCCGGCTCTAAGCAATCGGAAGGGTAAAGTGAATGTGGTGTTAGAATTGTAGTTTTTATTTTCTACAAGCAAGAGTTTGTTATTTTAAATGGTACCGGTGTGTACTATTTACTCTCTAGCAGAAGGGAGATGAAGATTTCTGCAGGGAGGAAGATGATTTTAGCATGTTGTAACTAAAATCCACTGCTGTTCCCAAACAGGACTGAGGAGTACAAGAGAACTTCAGTTGGGGGGAACGGTTTGCAGGTTAGGCTGCAATAAGGTATGTTCAGTAATTTATTTCTAGACAAGACTGTGATAATGCTAGAAAAGACTGTTAAGATCCCCATGAGGGAAGGGTAAGCTGTATTCAGAGACTAAGTATGGAATTTTAAACTTACATAACAGGGCTAGTTTATGCTGGTTGACACTACTTCAGGGCAAACACTTTGAAGGTTCCTTTGGGTTTCTTTCAGGGGTTGTTATCCACATGGCTATTACTAAAACACTTGGGAGTGTTTCTTTAGGCCTCACAAGCACTGGAGTGAGGTGGGAGGGGCCTAATTTTGCGCCTCAGATGCACAGTTATTTTGACTAGAAGTTCAGGCTGTTTCACATGGAGGGTCCTGCTGCAGTTTGAGGGCCTATAAGAAGCTTTTTCCCCACAAATCTGGTTCCTGAGGGCAGGTAGACCACAGCAGAGCTGTGGCAAGGTGCTGAAGTTTCTTTAACCATTTTTTTGGCGATCCGGTTTGGGCATTAAGGGGTTAATCGGTGCAATCTTACTAATGCTTTAGGTACATACTGTAAAAATTTCGAAACGTTTGCTGCATTTTTTCACTGTTTTGCAAAATTGTGTGCCTTTTTTATCTCTTAAAGGCACAGTAACGTTTTTTTCAAAAGAACAAACAAAATAATTTTCGTTCCTTGCGGAATTTCAGGAGCGGTCTCGCTTCATCCTCCCCTGCTGCAAAGCAAGAGGGTAACGCTTCACAACCCAGGGCAGCCTGGAAACCTTACCAGGGCTGGAACAAGGGTAAACAGGCCAAGAAGCCTGCAGCTGCCTCCACAACAGCATGATGGGGTAGCCCCAGATCCGGGACCGGATCTAGTAGGGGGCAGACTCTCTTCGCTCAGGCCTGGGCAAGAGATGTACACAATCCCTGGGCCTTAGATATTGTATCCCAGGGATATCTTCTAGAATTCAAGGACTCCCCTCCAAGGGGAAGGTTTCACATTTCTCGTCTGTCTTCAGACCAGACAAAGAAAGAGGCGTTCCTACGCTGTGTAGAAGACCTACATACAATGGGAGTGATCCACCCAGTTCCAATTGCGGAACAAGGGCTGGGTTTTTACTCAAACCTGTTTGTGGTTCCAAAGAAAGAAGGAACTTTCAGACCAATCCTGGATCTCAAAATTCTAAACAAATTCCTCAGAGTCCCATCATTCAAGATGGAGACCATTCGGACAATCTTACCAATGATCCAGGAGGGTCAATATATGACCACCGTGGATTTAAAGGATGCGTA
Source organism: Bombina bombina (assembly GCF_027579735.1). NCBI lineage: Eukaryota > Metazoa > Chordata > Amphibia > Anura > Bombinatoridae > Bombina > Bombina bombina. Next base: position 1,264,866,341 of record NC_069499.1, on the reverse strand, counting down.
TCTGCACATTCCTATCCACAAAGATCATCACCAGTTTCTCAGGTTCGCCTTTCTGGACAAGCATTACCAGTTTGTGGCTCTTCCTTTTGGGTTGGCCACTGCTCCCATTTTCACAAAGGTGCTAGGGTCCCTCCTGGCGGTTCTAAGACCGCGGGGCATAGCAGTGGCGCCTTATCTAGACGACATCTTAATTCAGGCGTCGACTTTCCAAAGAGCCAAGTCTCATACGGAAATCGTATTGGCCTTTCTGAGGTCTCACGGGTGGAAGGTGAACATCAAAGAGAGTTCTCTCTCCCCCCTCACAAGAGTTTCCTTCCTAGGAACTCTGATAGACTCAGTAGATATGAAAATATTTCTGACGGAGGTCAGAAATTTAAAACTCTTAACCACTTGCCGAGTCCTTCATTCCATTCCTCGGCCATCTGTAGCTCGGTGCATGGAGAAAATCGGACTAATAGTAGCGGCAATGGACATAGTCCCTTTTGCACGGATACACCTCAGACCACTGCAACTATGCATGCTCAAACAGTGGAATGGGGATTATGCAGATTTGTCTCCTCAAATACAGCTGGACCAGGGGACCAGAGATTCTCTTCTCTGGTGGTTGTCTCAGGATCACCTGTCTCAGGGAATGTGTTTCCGCAGACCAGAGTGGATCATCGTAACGACCGACGCCAGTCTGTTGGGCTGGGGTGCAGTCTGGGACTCCCTGAAAGCTCAGGGCTTATGGTTTCAGGAAGAAGCTCTTCTCCCTATAAACATTCTGGAACTGAGGGCGATATTCAACGCGCTTCAGGCATGGCCTCAGCTAGCTGCGGCTAAATTCATCAGATTTCAGTCGGACAACATCACGACTGTAGCTTACGTCAATCATCAAGGGGGAACAAGGAGTTCCCTAGCAATGACGGAGGTAACCAAAATAATCAGGTGGGCGGAGGATCACTCCTGCCATCTCTCAGCAATTCACATCCCAGGAGTAGACAACTGGGAGGCGGATTTTCTAAGTCGTCAGACTTTTCACCCGGGGGAGTGGGAACTCCACCCGGAGGTATTTGCCCAGCTGACTCAGCTATGGGTCACTCCAGAATTGGATCTGATGGCGTCCCATCAGAACACTAAACTTCCTCTTTACGGGTCCAGGTCCCGGGATCCCCAGGCGGTGCTGATAGATGCTCTAGCAGCACCTTGGTCCTTCAATCTGGCCTATGTTTTTCCACCGTTTCCTCTCCTCCCTCGTCTGGTTGCCAGAATCAAGCAGGAGAGGGCTTTGGTGGTTCTGATAGCGCCTGCGTGGCCACGCAGGACCTGGTATGCAGACCTAGTGGACATGTCATCTGTCCCACCATGGATACTACCAGTGAGGCAGGACCTTCTAATACAAGGTCCCTTCAAGCATCCAAATCTAATTTCTCTGCGTCTGACTGCTTGGAGATTGAACGCCTAATTCTATCAAAGCGTGGTTTCTCTGAGTCGGTTATTGATACCCTGATTCAGGCTAGAAAGCCTGTCACCAGGAAAATCTACCATAAGATTTGGCGAAAATATCTTTTTTGGTGTGAATCCAAAGGTTACTCATGGAGTAAGATTAGGATTCCCAGGATATTGTCTTTTCTCCAAGAAGGATTGGAGAAAGGATTATCAGCTAGTTCCTTAAAAGGACAGATATCTGCTTTGTCTATTCTTTTACACAAACGTCTGGCAGAGGTGCCAGATGTTCAAACATTTAGTCAGGCTTTAGTCAGAATCAAGCCTGTTTATAGACCTGTGGCTCCGCCATGGAGTCTGAATTTAGTTCTTTCGGTTCTGCAAGGGGTTCCGTTTGAACCTTTACATTCCATAGATATTAAGCTTTTATCTTGGAAAGTTTTGTTTTTGGTAGCTAACTCTTCTGCTCGAAGAGTATCAGAGTTATCTGCTTTACAGTGTGATTCACCTTACCTGGTTTTCCATGCAGATAAGGTAGTTTTGTGTACCAAACCCGGTTTTCTTCCTAAGGTTGTGTCTAATAAGAATATTAACCAGGAAATTGTTGTTCCTTCTCTGTGTCCTAATCCTTCTTCGAAGAAGGAACGTCTGTTACACAATCTTGATGTGGTTCGTGCTTTAAAGTTTTATTTACAAGCAACTAAGGATTTCAGACAAACACCTTCATTGTTTGTTATCTATTCTGGTAAGAGGAGAGGTCAGAAGGCGACTGCTACCTCTCTTTCCTTTTGGCTGAAAAGCATCATCCATTTGGCCTATGAGACTGCTGGCCAGCAGCCTCCTGAAACAATTACTGCTCATTCTACCAGAGCAGTGGCTTCCACATGGGCTTTTAAAAATGAGGCTTCTGTTGAACAGATTTGTAAGGCAGCGACTTGGTCTTCGCTGCATACTTTTTCCAAATTTTACAAATTCGATACTTTTGCTTCTTCGGAGGCTATTTTTGGGAGAAAGGTTTTACAAGCAGTGGTGCCTTCCGTTTAAGGTACCTGTCTTGTTCCCTCCCTTCATCCGTGTCCTAAAGCTTTGGTATTGGTGTCCCACAAGTAAAGGATGAATTTGTGGACTCGATACATTTTACAAGAGAAAACAGAATTTATGCTTACCTGATAAATTAATTTCTCTTGTGATGTATCGAGTCCACGGCCCGCCCTGGCTATTAAGTCAGGTAGTGTTTTTGTTTAAACTACAGTCACCACTGCACCCTATGGTTTCTCCTTTTTCTTCCTAACCTTCGGTCGAATGACTGGGGGGTGGAGCTAGAGGGGGAGCTATATGGACAGCTCTGCTGTGTGCTCTCTTTGCCACTTCCTGTTGGGAAGGAGAATATCCCACAAGTAAAGGATGAATTTGTGGACTCGATACATCACAAGAGAAAGTAATTTATCAGGTAAGCATAAATTCTGTTTTTTCATAACTAAGCAGTCATTTTACCCCTTGGCTACCAGTAACGTACAGATCAATAAGTTGACCTCTTTGGCTGCCAGTAACATACGCAGACACATATAAACATAGAAAGTCATTTTTGTATTACTGACCTTATATTATTATGTGTTTAAGCTCTATAACAGGGTGGTATACTCCCACTCAGGACTTACAAGCATTACAGCACCTATAGTGGGTTGTGTGACTGGCACTTCCTAATTGGTTCATGGGCTGTGTCCTGCTTTGGAGCTGGAAATATAGATATCTAGAATCATTAAAGGGACAGTAAATATGGATTTATTTATTTTTTAAATTATTAAATAGTGTTCCGTATTATCACAGCAGTGTAAACATGACTGCTGTATCTTCAATGTAAGACCCCCCAAATTTACCTCTAAAACACAGCTCTGCTTGCTTCCCCTGGCCGCCCCCAGGTTCATTGTTTTTTTTTTCTTCTTCTCCAGGGGTGATGAAGCCAATAACAAGGATACAGATCGCGCTATTCTAATTTATGAAGGCGCGCTGCTGTATCTCTATACAGGCGCCTGCCTGTCTGATTTCTTGCGCATGCGCACATTACTCCATCATCAGCACACACACACAGAATGTAAACAGTGAATCCCGCTGTACATGCCAATGCGATTCACTGTTTACTTTTGTAGCTGTGTGCCAAGCAGAGAAAGAACAAGCCACTAACACAAAATAATAATCTATTTTAAAAATAGAAGATACAGCAATGTACTGGAGCGCGCTCAACAGGAAGGGGAAAGGGGCTGTACAGCTTTCTGAGGGGCTGGGAATTAGAAGCCAGGAGCTGTAAAGCTGCGGGGGGCGGCAGCACATGGATTGCATGAGGCCAATACAGAAGCTATTTCAAACATAGTAACAAACAGATATGACGTTTACTGGCACTTTAATTTAAGAATGACATGCCCTGCTGAATTAGAACATGTAATGTTTGTATTAAATGAACACTCAAGTCAAAATGATACTTTCCTGATTCAGATAAAGCACCCAGTTGTAAGCAACTTTCCAATTAACTTCCATCATCAAAATGCATGCAATCTTTTTAAATGCACACTTTCTGAGGCACCATGTGCAAGAATTCACAATATATATGTATATGCATTTTGTGATTGGCTGATGGCTCTCACGTGATGCAGAGGGAGGGATAACTGAACTAATTTTGACATTTGTCAGAACAAAAATCTACTACTCATTTGAAATTCAGTGCTTTTGCATTGTCTTTGTATGATGTATATGTTGATTATGCAATTCTACTTTATTTAATGGTCACTTAACCCTTTTAGTGCTATGTCTTTAGTGCGGATGATGATGACCATGTGTTCTCATCCTGGGAGGGGGCTTTTGGAGCTAATCTCTCCCCCATTCTTCACACTTACCCCCACATATGAGGCTGCCAAGTGGCCCTGTTTTGCCAGGGGAATCTGGTGATACCGCCAACAGCACCAGCGCCACGAAAGAACAAGCAGTAACTAGGAGCTTAAAGGAACATAAAACCATGTTTTTTTTTCTTTCAAGATTCAGACATAGCATACAATTTTAAAATAGCCAATGTACTACTATTATCAAATTCGCTTCATTCTCTTGGTATCCTTTATTGAGGATACAATAATGAACTACAGGGAGCTAGCTGAACACATGAGGTAAACCAATGACAAAAGGCATATAAGAGTAGTCACCAATCAGCTGCTAGCTCCCAGTAGTGCATTGCTGCTCTTGCTACCTAGGTATGCTTTTCAACAATACATACCAAAATAATATGCAAATTGTCCCTTTATTTAATAGAGCTGGACTGAGGGGTACATATTCAAACCCCTCAATCTCAGCTCCCTTATGCACTTGAAATACCCAAGACTTACTCACCATTTGACACGCAATTGCTTGCTCTTTCAAACAGTGTGCCTTGGATATGTGAAATTAAAATACAATTTAATAATAAAACACACTCATTACATTTACATACAATTATGCTTATAATAGGTCATCAAAAAGGCCTAGAGACCCCCATAAGCCCCTCTTTAAAATAAAGCCCCATATAAGTTTTAATCACCAGGTAATAGTGATCACTGTGCGTGAAAAATATCCGTTTATTTAAGTATAGTCTAATGGGAGCCCCTATGTGCACATTAATGCTGTATAATCATACCCAAAGGCTCTTATTTATAGGAGTAAACCCCCTTCTTCTTTTATCTTAAAAGGATACTAAACCCATTTTTTTTTTTCTTTTATGATTCAGATACAGCATGCAATTTTAAGCAACTTGACAACATTTTCTTCTTCGTTCTCTTGGTATCTTTATTTGAAAAAGCAGGAATGAAAGCATAGGAGCCGGCCCATTTTTGGTTCAGCACCCTGGATAGCGCTTGCTGATTAGTGAACAAAACACACACAATTGTTTACAACCTTCTTTATTAAAATTGTAATTATTTTTTCTTACTGAGTTCTTACATGTTATGATTTATACATAAAATAATGGTACAGTTTTAATCTGCTGGGTCACTGAAAACAACAATATTTGTGTGGGTTTCTCACTGAAAAAAATGCCCTACAGTAGGGTTTAAATGTGTGCAGCATCTTTAGACTCCAAAACAGCTTAGCACTGGGTAGAAATGGATCAGTAGTTAAGGGGTTAAATTGTCCCTTTGATCGGATATGAAACCAATTTTTCTTTTCATGATTCAAACAGAGCAAACAATTTGTTTAAAAAAAAAAAAAAGCATACCTAGGTAGGTAGTGGGAATTGGTCTGGAGCAATACTGCCATCTAGTGCAAACGTATAACATTGTTAAGAGAATTCTGGTAAAACTACTGTCATATAGTGTGCTCTGGACATATGAAAGCTCCTAAGCCTCCCTATCTGATTTTCAACAAAGGATACCAAAAACAAAGTAAATTGGAAAATTTAAAAAAGTATTCTGTATCTGAATCATGAAAGAAAAATGTTTGGTTTCATGTCCCTTTGTATGCTTCATCTTATGTATACAAAAACTCTAAAAATATGTTTCTGGCTCCTCAATATTCTTGCTGGCTTATAATTCTGCTATAAATTTCTCACCCATTGGCCTATATTACTGTCAGCATTATATACTAGTGAATATGCTACTATATATTGTCACCGGATAGTAATTTTATTACAAGTCATAAAGGTCAAGCCACTTCCCTGCTACATAATGGTTTACAAATTAGTACTGTTTATAATGCAATTTGTAGGATGCATTCAAGGACAGGGGCAGTCAGCAAACGCTCTTTTTATTTTCAGTTTCTGGCCTCAGTGACTGCATTAAACATCTTGACGAGGTCATTTTGTAGTCTGCACCTTGCAGTACATGGAGAAAGCGTTCTGGTTTTAAATCCTTCACAGTTCAATAAATAATATTGCAGCTATCAATAGGCAGATCTGCAATTTGATGTGGCTATTAATGCTCTGCTTCTAGCAGTCAGACACACTAGTAATCATTGTTAAATGGAGTTAACTCCTTCATCACAAGATGGTCTGATAAGGAATATGCAAGGATAATGTAGGGATATATCCCATGGTGTTTATACACGTTCTTCCACTAACACGGTTAAAGGAAATTAAATCTAGTAAGACTGCTATGCTTCATGTTCTTCCCGTGGAACGACCCAATTAATCACTGTTAATTTAATACAATGTGACACGCAGCCTCACCGACAAAGATCAGTCTCAATTTATCCCTCCTACTAAGGGCCAATCTAATCAGCAGCATGAAAGAACAAATCCATCATAGCCTTAAGCAGCAGCCTTAACCCCCTTCGCTGCCAGAATGAAATTGGTTTAAGTTAAAATAGGTATCTGTAGATTTTGGAGAATTGTAATATTTTATTTTAATGGCATATAAAATATTGATGGAAAAGAATATGACATATGTAAATAACTTGAATGTAAAAGTTATTTATGTATAATGATATACAATACCTGGAATTCATTTTCAGCAGATGTATCCATTACTATCTTCTTTGATTATAGCCGCTTGAAATACTCAAATATGAGTTGACTTGAAGTTTATGCAAATTTTGCACATCAGTGTCATGCATCTTAAATACAGTCAAAGAATAGCTGACGTTTTACAGTGCCGCAAAACAGAACAGTATTAATAATAAACAACACATATTTCAACAAATTACATGTGCTGGATTTGACAGCTGCAAGTAGGCAGGGAAATGGTATAATTTATTTAATAACAGTGATTTTAATTTTTTGCAATCAAAAGTAGCTGGTTGTCTCCAGTGTACCATTATGTGTATAAAGAAACAGAACTTAAACATATTAAAATATTTTTACATGAAAAAGGTTAAGTAAAAAGTGTTTACATTTATATTTAAATGAGCAAGGAATTTTGAGCAAAACAAATGATGCAGTATTAAAGGGACAGTCAACTCAAAAAAATGTATTGTTTAAAAAGATAGATAATCCCTTTATTACCCATTCCCCAGTTTTACACAGAAAACACGGTTATATTGATACACTATTTGCCTCTGTGATCACATTGTATCTAAGCATCTTCTAACAGCCCCCTGATCATGTGACTATTTATTATCTATTGACTTGCATTTAAGAAAATAAGTGCTGTGTTGTGCACAACCCACAGGCGTGAGCACAGTGTTATCTATATGGAACACATGAACTTTCCCTTGTTGTGAAAAGCAAATACAAAATCATGTAATCAGGGGGCTGTCTTTAGTGGCTTAGAAACAGACAGAATTTTAGAGGTTTAAATGTTATTAAGTGTATTAATATAACAATGTTGGTTGTGCAAAGCTGGGGAATGGGTAGTAAAGGCGTTATCTATCTTTTTTAAACAATAACAATTTTTGTGTTGACTGTCCTTTTAAGGTAATTTTTTTTTGTCTAAAAGAGGAAATTTTAATATTTATTATTTTGTAAAATTAATGTTCCTGTACCCCCAAGAGCTCTCAGTCATCCCACGTTTTGCAGAGTGGTTCTATTTGGGGCCACTTCCTCAAAGACCCCTTCCAAGAAATGATAAATCCCCCCCCATGAGCAGCCCTTCCCCTGATCTGCTTAGCCCTTGTTCAGAACTGAGATCTGTATTTTTTAACAGCGCTAATATGTATTTTGAAATACTCTTCTGCAAATACAAGAAACAATGCCTTAAAGGGACAGTCTACACAAAAATTGTTATTGTTTAAATAGATAGATAACGCCTTTACTACCCATTCTCCAGCTTTGCACAACCAACATTGTTATATTAATAAACTTTATAACATTTAAACCTCTAAATGTCTGCCTGTTTCAAAGGCTATATTGACAGCCTCTTAATCACATGCTTTTGTATTTGCTTTTTACAACAGGAGACTGATAGTTCATGTGGGCCATATAGATAACAATGTGTTCACGCTAGGGTTGCCACCTCAGCCATGTTTTCCTGGACACTTATGAGTTATACATACTGCAGGATGTGCAGGTAAGAACATGTATTTCAACTCTGGGCAGCACACAAATAGTGACACTGAACAGCACTATTCATATTCCTCTCTGCACACCCTGTAGCATGTGTAACTTATAAGTGTCCAGGAAAACATGGCCGAGGTGGCAACCCTAGTTCACGCCCAAGAAGTTATTTAAAGGGACAGTCAAGTCCAAAAAAACCTTTCCAATGTACTTTTATCACCAATTTTGGCCTGCGACGATCAAATATACGGCGCAGGTTTCGGCGCAAGCGTGGAAACCTGCGCAGCCCGTAATTTCACCTTGCAAATCGGGGTATTACATATATGGCGCCGGCATTTCCTAAGTGGCATAAGTCGGATAAACTAGCGATGTCCAGAAATAAGCGTAAATACAAATTTCTGGAGTCGCTAGTGACTTACGGCACTTTAGAAACTGCCGGCGCCTAAGAAAAGTAAAGAAAATAACAAATCTCCTGTAAAAGTCTAACATGCCTCCCAAAAATAAGCCCGGCATGTAAAACCCCTATATCAGCAATCCCCCCCTCTCATTACTAATATTAAATGTATTAACCCCTAGACCGACAACCCCCCACAACGCAATATGCCTATTTAAAATATTAACCCCTATATCCGCCATCAAACCCACACCGCAAGTAATAACTAAATTATTAACCCCTAAACCACCATAGCCCACAACGCAATTAACCTATTCAAGTATTAACCCCTAAACCGCCATAGCCCACATAGCCTATTAAATGTATTAACCCCTAACTTAAATATTATTTAAATAAATCTAAATAATATTACTATTATTAGCTAAATTATTCCTATTTAAAACTAAATACTTACCTATAAAATAAACCCTAAGATAGCTACAATATAATTAATAATTACATTGTAGCTATTTTAGGATTTATTTTTATTTTACAGGCAAGTTTGTATTTATTTTAACTAGGTACAATAGCTCTTAAATAGTTAATAACTATTTAATAGCTACCTAGTTAAAATAACTACAAATTTGCCTGTACAATTACACCTAACACTACACTATCATTAAATAAATTAAATTAATTAGCTACAATTACCTAAAATTAAAATTAGTTAATTAAAATTAATTTAAATTAAATAAACTATAGTACAAAAAAAACAACACTAAATTACAGAAAATAAAAAAAAATTACAAGAAGTTTAAACTAATTACACCTAATCTAAGCCCCCCAAAATAATAAAATTCCTATCAGCCAATAGGATTGATCTCGCATTCTATTGGCTGATTGGAACAGCCAATAGAATGCAAGGTCAATCCTATTGGCTGATTGGATCAGCCAATCGGATTGAACTTCAATCCGATTGGCTGATTGCATCAGCCAATAGGATTTTTCCTACCTTAAATCCAATTGGCTGATAGAATTCTATCAGCCAATCGGAATTAAAGGGACGCCATCTTGGATGACGTCATTTAAAGGAACCTTCATTCGTCGGTTAGTCGTCGGCCAGGAAGGATGCTCCGCGTCGGATGTCTTCAAGATGGAGCCGCTCCTCGTCGGATGGAAGAAGATAGAAGATGCCGCTTGGATGAAGACTTCTGCCCGGCTGGAGGACCTCTTCTGCCCGGATCGGATGAAGACTTCTGCCCGGCTGGGTGAAGACGGCTCAAGGTAGGGTGGTCTTCAAGGGGTTAGTGTTAGGTTTTTTTAAGGGGGGATTGGGTGGGTTTTAGAGTAAGGTTGGGAGTGTGGGTGGTGGATTTTAATGTTGGGGGGTTGTATTTTCTTTCATGTAATTAACAAGAGTCCATGAGCTAGTGACGTATGGGATATACATTCCTACCAGGAGGGGCAAAGTTTCCCAAACCTTAAAATGCCTATAAATACACCCCTCACCACACCCACAAATCAGTTTTACAAACTTTGCCTCCAAGGGAGGTGGTGAAGTAAGTTTGTGCTAGATTCTACGTTGATATGCGCTCCGCAGCAAGTTGGAGCCCGGTTTTCCTCTCAGCGTGCAGTGAATGTCAGAGGGATGTGAGGAGAGTATTGCCTATTGAATGCAGTGATCTCCTTCTACGGGGTCTATTTCATAAGGTTCTCTGTTATCGGTCGTAGAGATTCATCTCTTACCTCCCTTTTCAGATCGACGATATACTCTTATATTTACCATTTCCTCTACTGATTCTCGTTTCAGTACTGGTTTGGCTTTCTACAAACATGTAGATGAGTGTCCTGGGGTAAGTAAGTCTTATTTTCTGTGACACTCTAAGCTATGGTTGGGCACTTTATTTATAAAGTTCTAAATATATGTATTCAAACATTTATTTGCCTTGACTCAGAATGTTCAGCATTCCTTATTTCCAGACAGTCAGTTTCATATTTGGGATTATGCTTTAAATTATCATATTTTTTCTTACCTCAAAAATTTGACTTTTTTCCCTGTGGGCTGTTAGGCTCGCGGGGGCTGAAAATGCTTCATTTTATTGCGTCATTCTTGGCGCGGACTTTTTTGGCGCAAAAATTCTTTTCCGTTTCCGGCGTCATACGTGTCGCCGGAAGTTGCGTCATTTTTGACGTTATTTTGCGCCAAAAATGTCGGCGTTCCGGATGTGGCGTCATTTTTGGCGCCAAAAGCATTTAGGCGCCAAATAATGTGGGCGTCTTATTTGGCGCCAAAAAATATGGGCGTCGCTTTTGTCTCCACATTATTTCAGTCTCATTTTTCATTTGCTTCTGGTTGCTAGAAGCTTGATGTTTGGCATTTTTTTCCCATTCCTGAAACTGTCTTATAAGGAATTTGATCTATTTTGCTTTATATGTTGTTTTTTCTCTTACATATTGCAAGATGTCTCACGTTGCATCTGAGCCAGAAGATACTACAGGAAAACCACTGCCTGCTGGATCTACCAAAGCTAAGTGTATCTGCTGTAAACTTTTGGTAGCTATTCCTCCAGCTGTTGTTTGTAATAATTGTCATGACAAACTTGTTAAAGCAGATAATATTTCCTTTAGTGATGTACCATTGCCTGTTGCAGTTCCCTCAACATCTAAGGTGCAGAATGTTCCTGATAACATAAGAGATTTTGTTTCTGAATCCATAAAGAAGGCTTTGTCTGTTATTTCTCCTTCTAGTAAACGTAAAAAGTCTTTTAAATCTTCTCTCTCTACAGATGAATTTTTAAATGAACACCATCATTCTGATTCTTTGGACTCTTCTGGTTCAGAGGATTCTGTCTCAGAGATTGATGCTGATAAATCTTCATATTTATTTAAGATGGAATTTATTCGCTCTCTACTTAAAGAAGTACTAATTGCTTTAGAAATAGAGGATTCTAGTCCTCTTGATACTAATTCTATACGTTTGGATAAGGTTTTTAAAGCTCCTGCGGTTATTCCAGAAGTCTTTCCTGTTCCTAATGCTATTTCTGCAGTAATTGCTAAGGAATGGGATAAATTGGGTAATTCATTTACTCCTTCTAAACGTTTTAAGCAATTATATCCTGTTCCGCCTGACAGGTTAGAATTTTGGGAAAAAATCCCTAAAGTTGATGGGGCTATTTCTACCCTTGCTAAACGTACTACCATTCCTACGTCGGATGGTACCTCGTTTAAGGATCCTTTAGATAGAAAAATTGAATCTTTTCTAAGAAAAGCTTATCTATGTTCAGGTAATCTTCTTAGACCTGCTATATCATTGGCTGATGTTGCTGCAGCTTCAACTTTTTGGTTGGAAACTCTAGCGCAACAAGTAACAAATCGTGATTCTCATGATATTATTATTCTTCTCCAGCATGCTAATAATTTCATCTGTGATGCCATTTTTGATATTATTAGAGTTGATGTTAGATTTATGTCTCTGGCTATCTTAGCCAGAAGAGCTTTATGGCTTAAGACTTGGAATGCTGATATGGCTTCTAAATCAACTCTACTTTCCATTTCTTTCCAGGGAAACAAATTATTTGGTTCTCAGTTGGATTCTATTATTTCAACTGTTACTGGTGGGAAAGGAACTTTTTTACCACAGGATAAAAAGTCTAAAGGTAAAAACAGGGCTAACAATCGTTTTCGTTCCTTTCGTTTCAACAAAGAACAAAAGCCTGATCCTTCGTCCTCAGGAGCAGTTTCAGTTTGGAAACCATCTCCAGTCTGGAATAAATCCAAGCCTGCTAGAAAGGCAAAGCCTGCTTCTAAGTTCACATGAAGGTACGGCCCTCATTCCAGTTCAGCTGGTAGGGGGCAGGTTACGTTTTTTCAAAGAAATTTGGATCAATTCTGTTCACAATCTTTGGATTCAGAACATTGTTTCAGAAGGGTACAGAATTGGTTTCAAGATGAGACCTCCTGCAAAGAGATTTTTTCTTTCCCATGTCCCAGTAAATCCAGTGAAAGCTCAAGCATTTCTGAATTGTGTTTCAGATCTAGAGTTGGCTGGAGTAATTATGCCAGTTCCAGTTCCGGAACAGGGGATGGGGTTTTATTCAAATCTCTTCATTGTACCAAAGAAGGAGAATTCCTTCAGACCAGTTCTGGATCTAAAATTATTGAATCGTTATGTAAGGATACCAACGTTCAAGATGGTAACTGTAAGGACTATATTGCCTTTTGTTCAGCAAGGGAATTATATGTCCACAATAGATTTACAGGATGCATATCTGCATATTCCGATTCATCCAGATCATTATCAGTTCCTGAGATTCTCTTTTCTAGACAAGCATTACCAATTTGTGGCTCTACCGTTTGGCCTTGCTACAGCTCCAAGAATTTTCACAAAGATTCTCGGTGCCCTTCTGTCTGTAATCAGAGAACAGGGTATTGTGGTATTTCCTTATTTGGACGATATCTTGGTACTTGCTCCGTCTTTACATTTAGCAGAGTCTCATACGAATCGACTTGTGTTGTTTCTTCAAGATCATGGTTGGAGGATCAATTTATTAAAAAGTTCTTTGATTCCTCAAACAAGGGTAACCTTTCTGGGTTTCCAGATAGATTCAGTGTCCATGACTTTGTCTTTAACAGACAAGAGACGTCTAAAATTGATTACAGCCTGTCGAAACCTTCAGTCTCAATCATTCCCTTCGGTAGCCTTATGCATGGAAATTCTAGGTCTTATGACTGCTGCATCGGACGCGATCCCCTTTGCTCGTTTTCACATGCGACCTCTTCAGCTCTGTATGCTGAACCAATGGTGCAGGGATTACACGAAGATATATCAATTAATATCTTTAAAACCGATTGTTCGGCACTCTCTAACGTGGTGGACAGATCACCATCGTTTAATTCAGGGGGCTTCTTTTGTTCTTCCGACCTGGACTGTAATTTCAACAGATGCAAGTCTCACAGGTTGGGGAGCTGTGTGGGGATCTCTGACGGCACAAGGAGTTTGGGAATCTCAGGAGATGAGATTACCGATCAATATCTTGGAACTCCGTGCAGTTTTCAGAGCTCTTCAGTTTTGGCCTCTTCTGAAGAGAGAATCGTTCATTTGTTTTCAGACAGACAATGTCACAACTGTGGCATACATCAATCATCAGGGAGGGACTCACAGTCCTCTGGCTATGAAAGAAGTATCTCGAATTTTGGTTTGGGCGGAATCCAGCTCCTGTCTAATCTCTGCGGTTCATATCCCAGGTGTAGACAATTGGGAAGCGGATTATCTCAGTCGCCAAACGTTGCATCCGGGCGAATGGTCTCTTCACCCAGAGGTATTTCTTCAGATTGTTCAATTGTGGGGGCTCCCAGAGATAGATCTGATGGCCTCTCATCTAAACAAGAAACTTCCCAGGTATCTGTCCAGATCCCGGGATCCTCAGGCGGAGGCAGTGGATGCATTATCACTTCCTTGGAAGTATCATCCTGCCTATATCTTTCCGCCTCTAGTTCTTCTTCCAAGAGTAATCTCCAAGATTCTGAGGGAATGCTCGTTTGTTCTGCTAATAGCTCCGGCATGGCCTCACAGGTTTTGGTATGCGGATCTTGTCCGGATGGCATCTTGCCAGCCATGGACTCTTCCGTTAAGACCAGACCTTCTGTCACAAGGTCCTTTTTTCCATCCGGATCTGAAATCCTTAAATTTAAAGGTATGGAGATTGAACGCTTGATTCTTGGTCATAGAGGTTTCTCTGACTCCGTGATTAATACTATGTTACAGGCTCGTAAATCTGTATCTCGAGAGATATATTATAGAGTCTGGAAGACTTATATTTCTTGGTGTCTTTCTCATCATTTTTCTTGGCATTCTTTTAGAATACCGAGAATTTTACAGTTTCTTCAGGATGGTTTAGATAAGGGTTTGTCCGCAAGTTCGTTGAAAGGACAAATCTCCGCTCTTTCTGTTCTTTTTCACAGAAAGATTGCTATTCTTCCTGATATTCATTGTTTTGTACAAGCTTTGGTTCGTATAAAACCTGTCATTAAGTCAATTTCTCCTCCTTGGAGTTTGAATTTGGTTCTGGGAGCTCTTCAAGCTCCTCCGTTTGAACCTATGCATTCATTGGACATTAAATTACTTTCTTGGAAAGTTTTGTTCCTTTTGGCCATCTCTTCTGCTAGAAGAGTTTCTGAATTATCTGCTCTTTCGTGTGAGTCTCCTTTTCTGATTTTTCATCAGGATAAGGCGGTGTTGCGAACTTCTTTTGAATTTTTACCTAAAGTTGTGAATTCCAACAACATTAGTAGAGAAATTGTGGTTCCTTCATTATGTCCTAATCCTAAGAATTCTAAGGAGAAATCATTGCATTCTTTGGATGTTGTTAGAGCTTTGAAATATTATGTTGAAGCTACGAAATCTTTCCGTAAGACTTCTAGTCTATTTGTTATCTTTTCCGGTTCTAGGAAAGGCCAGAAAGCTTCTGCCATTTCTTTGGCATCTTGGTTGAAATCTTTAATTCATCTTGCCTATGTTGAGTCGGGTAAAATTCCGCCTCAAAGAATTACAGCTCATTCTACTAGGTCAGTATCTACTTCCTGGGCGTTTAGGAATGAAGCTTCGGTTGACCAGATCTGCAAAGCAGCAACTTGGTCCTCTTTGCATACTTTTACTAAATTCTACCATTTTGATGTATTTTCTTCTTCTGAAGCAGTTTTTGGTAGAAAAGTTCTTCAGGCAGCGGTTTCAGTTTGAATCTTCTGCTTATGTTTTTTGTTAAACTTTATTTTGGGTGTGGATTATTTTCAGCAGGAATTGGCTGTCTTTATTTTATCCCTCCCTCTCTAGTGACTCTTGTGTGGAAAGATCCACATCTTGGGTAGTCATTA